>NC_091377.1:7616094-7738594 GCF_038502225.1 Cherax quadricarinatus
GAGTGAAAGTTACTTGGGAGTGAACTCAACACCAAACATGTTACCAGAGATTCACACACCCCATACAAAGTCAGCAGCATATGAAACATTATCAGACCTCAGTACAGCATTCAGGAACTTTAATCAAGAATCCTTCATATGACGTATGTTAGGTCAGTCATTTAGCACACAGACCAAGGGGCTCTGGTGGCCTGGTGGTTAACGCTCTCGCTTCACACGGTGAGGGTCTGGGTTCGATTCCCAGCCAGAGTAGAAACATTGGACGTGTTTCTTTCCACCTGTTGTCTATGTTCCCCATCAGTAAAATGGGTACCTGGGTGTTAGTCGACTGGTGTGGGTCGCATCCTGGGACACTGACCTAAGGAGGCCTGGTCACAGACCGGGCCGCGGGGGCGTTGACCCCCGGAACTCTCTCCAGGTAAACTCCAGGTAAGCATGGAACCCACACCTGGTCAAGCACATCAAGAGGATACAAAAGATTTACAACTAAACTGCTACCAGAACCGAGAAGATTGCACCATGAGGAAATATTGAACATAAGAAAGAAGGAATACTGCAACAGGCCTACTGGCCCATGCTGGGCAGGTCCATGTTAACCCCCGGCTAAGTCTCACGACCATGACAGAGACGGCCAAGGTTAATATTACAACACAAAAATCTGAAGAGGAATTGATCTGACTGATAGGAACATATTGTGTGAATTTGCAGGATTAGGATCAAGAGGACACAAGTGGAAGCTGAAGACAGACGTCAGGAAGTATTTCTTTAGTCTGAGGATGAATGAAAAGTGGAATGACTTGTCTGAGGAAGTGACAGAGACAGCTACAGACAGCAAGAGAAGAACCTGGGAGTAATTATTACACTTGAATATGACAATGGTATACAATACCGACAGGTTGATTAGTAAGACACATCGTCTTCTCTACTGTTCCTGCCTACTTTCTGTATTCGACTGAAGAAGCCTACTGTGTAGGCGAAACGTTTCGGAATAAAGTTGCCAAACTGTTGCCTATGTGTGGAAAAAGACAATTATGTACAGTACATAAGTGTCTTTTTCCACATCTTGTCGGTATCACCATACCATTTCCTTGTTGCCTGTGTCTTACCCACCAACCTATCTCTTTATTGATGAAACGTTTCGCCTACACGCTAGGCTTCTTCAGTCAAATACTAAGGAAGCAGAAGTAATGAAATAAAGATGATGTAATCAGTCCATCAACCTAGGAGAGAAAGTTTTTGAGGTGGTCAGTCCCTCAGCCTGGAGAAGAATTCGGCTCAATGGTCTGGAACGATATCGTTCCAGACCATGGAGCTGAACTCTTCTCCAGGCTGAGGGACTGATTACATCATCTTTATTTCATTACTACTGCTTCCTTAGTATTTGACTGAAGAAGCCTAGTGTGTAGGCGAAACGTTTTATCAATAAAGATAACCAACTGTTGCACATGTGTCTTAATCTTGAACTCAAAAGAACAATCAGACAACGGAACAATGCTCTTCTCCAGACTGAGGGACTGACCACCTCAAAACTTTAAGGGTGATGGACTGATTACATCGTCTTCAAGTATCTTCTGCTTCTATCAACTTTTCTGTACTCGCCTACTGTGTGAACAAGATACCTACTGTGTATGTGTCTTACCTAACAATCTGTCGGTATTTTATATCATTTTAATGTTTTTTCTGTATTCGACTGAAGAAGCCTACTGTGTAGGCGAAACGTTTCGAAATAAAGATACCTAACTGTTGCATATGTGTCTTACCTAACAAGAACAATCAAGTAGCCTCATCGACACACCAGCATTCAGATTGATGGAATGATCACATCAACTCCAGGCTGAGGGACTGATTACATCAACTCCTGATCCTCACCACTCTTCTTTGTTTAGGACTGTGATGAATGGTTTGAAAAACCGACAAGTTGAAGATTGAGACACTTATGCAGCAAATGGGAATCTTTATTCAGGAAACGTTTCGCCACACAGTGGCTTCATCAGTCCAATACAAAGAGGAAGGCGTAAGGAGAGGAGGAGAATGAGGTAATCAGTCCCTCAACCTGGAGTCGATGTGTTCAGTCCATCAATCTTGTAGAAGATTGATGGACTGATTGATGGACTGAACACATCGACTCCAGGTTGAGGGACTGATTACCTCATTCTCCTCCTCTCCTTACGCCTTCCTCTTTGTATTGGACTGATGAAGCCACTGTGTGGCGAAACGTTTCCTGAATAAAGATTCCCATTTGCTGCATAAGTGTCTCAATCTTGTTTAGGACTGATGAAGCCACTGCGTGGCGAAACGTTTCCTGAATAAAGAGACCCAAGTGTTGCACGCATGTCTAATTCACCAACTTGTCGATTCTCGTCTAATTCACCAACTTGTCGATTCTCGTCTAATTCACCAACTTGTCGATTCTCGTCTAATTCACCAACTTGTCGATTCTCTGAACAATTTATCTGCACTGCCGGTTGATCAGGCTCTGATCCACCAGGAGGCCTGGCCACAGACCGGGCCGCGGGGGCGTTGACCCCCGGAACTCTCTCATAAGAACATAAGAACATAAGAACATAAGAACATAAGAACGAAGGAACACTGCAGAAGGCCTACTGGCCCATGCGAGGCAGGTCCAAGTCTCCTACCGGCTTAAGCCAATGCACCCAACCTAGTCAGGTCAGGTCACATTGACTTAACGGAGGAACACGGCAACCGACCTGTTAGCACAAGCTATCAGGTCTAACTCACACCCACCCACATCTACTCATGTATTTATCCAACCTATTTTTAAAGCTACACAACGTTCTGGCCTCTATAACGGTACTTGGGAGTTTGTTCCACTCATCCACAACTCTATTACCAAACCAGTACTTTCCTATATCCTTCCTGAATCTGAATTTTTCCAACTTAAAACCATTGCTGCGAGTCCTGTCCAGGTAAACTCCAGATAAACTGCCAAATTCGTCAACTACATTTCTTCAACCATCACCTGGATACAGTGTAGTAGAATTACCTACAATACGTTAGGTAAAAGGACACAAGTGCAACTCACGCGACATTTTATTGTGGCAACGTTTCGCTCTCCAGGAGCTTTGTCAAACCATTACTACTTGACAAAGCTCCTGGAGAGCGAAACGTTGCCACAATAAAATGTCGCACCCCATTAGTTGTACATGTGCCTTTTACCTAACATGGATAGAATATGTAGCCAGACACTGGATACAATATGTAGCCAGACACTGGATACAATATGTAGCCAGACACTAGATACAATATGTAGCCAGACACTGGATACAATATGTAGCCAGACACTAGATACAATATGTAGCCAGACACTAGATACAATATGTAGCCAGACACTAGATACAATATGTAGCCAGACACTAGATACAATATGTAGCCAGACACTAGATACAATATGTAGCCAGACACTAGATACAATATGTAGCCAGACACTAGATACAATATGTAGCCAGACACTAGATACAATATGTAGCCAGACACTAGATACAATATGTAGCCAGACACTAGATACAATATGTAGCCAGACACTAGATACAATATGTAGCCAGACACTAGATACAATATGTAGCCAGACACTAGATACAATATGTAGCCAGACACTAGATACAATATGTAGCCAGACACTAGATACAATATGTAGCCAGACACTAGATACAATATGTAGCCAGACACTGGATAGAATATGTAGCCAGACACTGGATACAATATGTAGCCAGACACTGGATACAATATGTAGCCAGACACTAGATACAATATGTAGCCAGACACTGGATACAGTATGTAGCCAGACACTGGATACAATATGTAGCCAGACACTGGATACAATATGTAGCCAGACACTAGATACAATATGTAGCCAGACACTGGATAGAATATGTAGCCAGACACTAGATACAATATGTAGCCAGACACTAGATACAATATGTAGCCAGACACTAGATACAATATGTAGCCAGACACTAGATACAATATGTAGCCAGACACTAGATACAATATGTAGCCAGACACTAGATACAATATGTAGCCAGACACTAGATACAATATGTAGCCAGACACTAGATACAATATGTAGCCAGACACTAGATACAATATGTAGCCAGACACTAGATACAATATGTAGCCAGACACTAGATACAATATGTAGCCAGACACTAGATACAATATGTAGCCAGACACTAGATACAATATGTAGCCAGACACTAGATACAATATGTAGCCAGACACTAGATACAATATGTAGCCAGACACTAGATACAATATGTAGCCAGACACTAGATACAATATGTAGCCAGACACTGGATACAATATGTAGCCAGACACTAGATACAATATGTAGCCAGACACTGGATAGAATATGTAGCCAGACACTGGATACAATATGTAGCCAGACACTGGATACAATATGTAGCCAGACACTAGATACAATATGTAGCCAGACACTGGATACAATATGTAGCCAGACACTGGATACAATATGTAGCCAGACACTGGATACAATATGTAGCCAGACACTAGATACAATATGTAGCCAGACACTGGATAGAATATGTAGCCAGACACTGGATACAATATGTAGTAAGACACTGGATACAATATGTAGCCAGACACTAGATACAATATGTAGCCAGACACTAGATACAATATGTAGCCAGACACTAGATACAATATGTAGCCAGACACTAGATACAATATGTAGCCAGACACTAGATACAATATGTAGCCAGACACTAGATACAATATGTAGCCAGACACTAGATACAATATGTAGCCAGACACTGGATACAATATGTAGCCAGACACTAGATACAATATGTAGCCAGACACTAGATACAATATGTAGCCAGACACTAGATACAATATGTAGCCAGACACTAGATACAATATGTAGCCAGACACTAGATACAATATGTAGCCAGACACTGGATACAATATGTAGCCAGACACTAGATACAATATGTAGCCAGACACTAGATACAATATGTAGCTAGACACTGGATACAATATGTAGCCAGACACTGGATACAATATGTAGCCAGACACTGGATACAATATGTAGCCAGACACTGGATACAATATGTAGCCAGACACTGGATACAATATGTAGCCAGACACTAGATACAATATGTAGCCAGACACTAGATACAATATGTAGCCAGACACTAGATACAATATGTAGCTAGACACTGGATACAATATGTAGCCAGACACTGGATACAATATGTAGCCAGACACTGGATACAATATGTAGCCAGACACTAGATACAATATGTAGCCAGACACTAGATACAATATGTAGCCAGACACTAGATACAATATGTAGCCAGACACTGGATACAATATGTAGCCAGACACTGGATACAATATGTAGCCAGACACTAGATACAATATGTAGCCAGACACTAGATACAATATGTAGCCAGACACTAGATACAATATGTAGCCAGACACTAGATACAATATGTAGCCAGACACTAGATACAATATGTAGCCAGACACTAGATACAATATGTAGCCAGACACTAGATACAATATGTAGCCAGACACTAGATACAATATGCAGCCAGACACTAGATACAATATGTAGCCAGACACTAGATACAATATGTAGCCAGACACTAGATACAATATGTAGCCAGACACTAGATACAATATGTAGCCAGACACTAGATACAATATGTAGCCAGACACTAGATACAATATGTAGCCAGACACTAGATACAATATGTAGCCAGACACTAGATACAATATGTAGCCAGACACTAGATACAATATGTAGCCAGACACTGGATACAATATGTAGCCAGACACTAGATACAATATGTAGCCAGACACTAGATACAATATGTAGCCAGACACTAGATACAATATGTAGCCAGACACTGGATACAATATGCAGCCAGACACTGGATACAATATGTAGCAAGACACTGGATACAATATGTAGCCAGACACTGGATACAATATGCAGCCAGACACTAGATACAATATGTAGCCAGACACTGGATACAATATGTAGCCAGACACTGGATACAATATGTAGCCAGACACTGGATACAATATGTAGCCAGACACTGGATACAATATGTAACCAGACAATGGATACTATATGTAGCCAGACACTAGATACAATATGTAGCCAGACACTGGATACTATATGTAGCCAGACACTAGATACAATATGTAGCCAGACACTGGATACAATATGTAGCCAGACACTGGATACAATATGAAGCCAGACACTAGATACAATATGTAGCCAGACACTGGATACAATATGAAGCCAGACACTAGATACAATATGTAGCCAGACACTGGATACAATATGTAGCCAGACACTAGATACAATATGTAGCCAGACACTAGATACAATATGTAGCCAGACACTAGATACAATATGTAGCCAGACACTGGATACAATATGCAGCCAGACACTAGATACAATATGTAGCCAGACACTAGATACAATATGTAGCCAGACACTGGATACAATATGTAGCCAGACACTAGATACAATATGTAGCCAGACACTAGATACAATATGTAGCCAGACACTAGATACAATATGTAGCCAGACACTGGATACAATATGTAGCCAGACACTAGATACAATATGTAGCTAGACACTGGATACAATATGTAGCCAGACACTGGATACAATATGTAGCCAGACACTAGATACAATATGTAGCCAGACACTGGATACAATATGCAGCCAGACACTAGATACAATATGTAGCTAGACACTGGATACAATATGTAGCCAGACACTGGATACAATATGTAGCCAGACACTGGATACAATATGTAGCCAGACACTGGATACAATATGTAGCCAGACACTGGATACAATATGTAGCCAGACACTGGATACAATATGCAGCCAGACACTAGATACAATATGTAGCCAGACACTGGATACAATATGCAGCCAGACACTAGATACAATATGTAGCCAGACACTAGATACAATATGTAGCCAGACACTGGATACAATATGCAGCCAGACACTAGATACAATATGTAGCTAGACACTGGATACAATATGTAGCCAGACACTGGATACAATATGTAGCCAGACACTAGATACAATATGTAGCCAGACACTGGATACAATATGTAGCCAGACACTGGATACAATATGTAGCCAGACACTAGATACAATATGTAGCCAGACACTGGATACAATATGTAGCCAGACACTAGATACAATATGTAGCCAGACACTAGATACAATATGTAGCCAGACACTGGATACAATATGTAGCTAGACACTAGATACAATATGTAGCCAGACACTGGATACAATATGTAGCCAGACACTAGATACAATATGTAGCCAGACACTGGATACAATATGTAGCTAGACACTAGATACAATATGTAGCCAGACACTGGATACAATATGTAGCCAGACACTAGATACAATATGCAGCCAGACACTGGATACAATATGTAGCCAGACACTAGATACAATATGTAGCCAGACACTGGATACAATATGTAGCTAGACACTAGATACAATATGTAGCCAGACACTGGATACAATATGTAGCCAGACACTAGATACAATATGTAGCCAGACACTGGATACAATATGTAGCTAGACACTAGATACAATATGTAGCCAGACACTGGATACAATATGTAGCCAGACACTAGATACAATATGTAGCCAGACACTAGATACAATATGTAGCCAGACACTAGATACAATATGTAGCCAGACACTAGATACAATATGTAGCCAGACACTAGATACAATATGTAGCCAGACACTGGATACAATATGTAGCCAGACACTAGATACAATATGTAGCCAGACACTAGATACAATATGTAGCCAGACACTAGATACAATATGTAGCCAGACACTAGATACAATATGTAGCCAGACACTGGATACAATATGTAGCCAGACACTAGATACAATATGTAGCCAGACACTAGATACAATATGCAGCTAGACACTGGATACAATATGTAGCTAGACACTGGATACAATATGTAGCCAGACACTGGATACAATATGTAGCCAGACACTGGATACAATATGCAGCCAGACACTAGATACAATATGTAGCCAGACACTAGATACAATATGTAGCCAGACACTAGATACAATATGTAGCCAGACACTGGATACAATATGTAGCCAGACACTGGATACAATATGTAGCCAGACACTGGATACAATATGTAGCCAGACACTAGATACAATATGTAGCCAGACACTGGATACAATATGTAGCCAGACACTGGATACAATATGTAGCCAGACACTAGATACAATATGTAGCCAGACACTAGATACAATATGTAGCCAGACACTGGATACAATATGTAGCCAGACACTGGATACAATATGTAGCCAGACACTAGATACAATATGTAGCCAGACACTAGATACAATATGTAGCCAGACACTGGATACAATATGTAGCCAGACACTGGATACAATATGTAGCCAGACACTAGATACAATATGCAGCCTGACACTAGATACAATATGTAGCCAGACACTGGATACAATATGTAGCCAGACACTAGATACAATATGTAGCCAGACACTAGATACAATATGTAGCCAGACACTGGATACAATATGTAGCCAGACACTAGATACAATATGCAGCCAGACACTAGATACAATATGTAGCCAGACACTAGATACAATATGTAGCCAGACACTAGATACAATATGCAGCCAGACACTAGATACAATATGTAGCCAGACACTAGATACAATATGTAGCCAGACACTGGATACAATATGTAGCCAGACACTAGATACAATATGTAGCCAGACACTAGATACAATATGTAGCCAGACACTAGATACAATATGTAGCCAGACACTAGATACAATATGTAGCCAGACACTAGATACAATATGTAGCCAGACACTGGATACAATATGTAGCCAGACACTAGATACAATATGTAGCTAGACACTGGATACAATATGTAGCCAGACACTAGATACAATATGTAGCCAGACACTGGATACAATATGTAGCCAGACACTAGATACAATATGTAGCCAGACACTAGATACAATATGTAGCCAGACACTGGATACAATATGTAGCCAGACACTAGATACAAGATGTAGCCAGACACGGGATACAATATGTAGCCAGACACTAGATACAATATGTAGCCAGACACTAGATACAATATGTAGCCAGACACTAGATACAATATGTAGCCAGACACTAGATACAATATGTAGCCAGACACTAGATACAATATGTAGCCAGACACTGGATACAATATGTAGCCAGACACTGGATACAATATGTAGCCAGACACTGGATACAATATGCAGCCAGACACTAGATACAATATGTAGCCAGACACTGGATACAATATGCAGCTAGACACTAGATACAATATGCAGCTACTCTCGCCTGTAACACTTCAAAATCAGCCTTAATTAACACAGTTTAACTCTCAACTCTGTTAACACTGTAAGAAGAGCGAGGCAACGAACACTCTCCCATTTCCTGATATTCAGCTATTAAACTAGATCAGTAACTCGTATTAAAAGTTTACCACAGTCTACCAACAAGGGTGACGTAATACACTTCTCAGTGTATTACGTCAGGTCGGTTGCCTTGTTCCTCCCTTAAGTCAATGTGACCTGACCTGACTAAGTTGGGTGCATTGGCTTAAGGCGGTAGGAGACTTGGACTTGCCTCGCATGGGCCAGTAGGCCTTCTGCAGTGTTCCTTCGTTCTTATGTTCTTATGTTCACGCACTATGTCCGGCATCAATCCCAGGCACCAGAGAAACGTTGGGTATGTTTCCTTACACCTGCTGTCCCTGCTCACCTAGCAGTAAGTAGGTACCTGGGTGTTAGTAACCTTACACCAACTGTTGTCCCTGTTCACCTAGCAGTAAGTAGGTACCTGGGTGTTAGTAACCTTACACCTGTTGTCCCTGTTTACCTAGCAGTAGGTAGGTACCTGGGTGTTAGTAACCTTACACCAACTGTTGTCCCTGTTCACCTAGCAGTAAGTAGGTACCTGGTGTTAGTAACCTTACACCTGCTGTCGCTGTTCACCTAGCAGTAAGTAGGTACCTGGGTGTTAGTAACCTTACACCTGTTGTCCCTGTTCGCCTAGCAGTCAGTAGGTACCTGGGTTTTAGTAGCCTTACACCACCTGTTGTCCCTGTTCACCTAGCAGTAAGTAGATACCTGGGTGTTAGCAACCTTACACCACCTGTTATCCCTGTTCACCTAGCAGTAAGTAGGTACCTGGGTGTTAGTAACCTTACACCTGTTGTCCCTGTTCACCTAGCAGTAAGTAGGTACCTAGGCGTTAGTAGCCTTACACCACCTGTTGTCCCTGTTCACCTAGCAGTAAGTAGGTACCTGGGTGTTAGTAACCTTGCACCACCTTTTCTCCCTGTTCACCTAGCAGTAAATAGGTACCTGTGTGTTAGTCACCCTACACCTGCTGCCCCTGTTCGCCTAGCAGTAGGTGAGTACCTGTGTGTTAGGCACCTTACACCACCTGTTGTCCCTGTTCACCTAGCAGTAAGTAGGTACCTGGGTGTTAGTAACCTTACACCTGTTGTCCCTGTTCACCTAGCAGTCAGTAGGTACCTGGGTGTTAGTAACCTTGCACCACCTGTTGTCCCTGTTCACCTAGCAGTAAGTAGGTACCTGGTGTTAGTAACCGTACACGTGCTGTCCCTGTTCACCTAGCAGTAAGTAGGTACCTGGGTGTTAGTAACCTTATACCACCTGTTCTCCCTGTTCACCTAGCAGTAAATAGGTACCTGTGCGTTAGTCACCTTACACCTGCTGTCCCTATTCACCTAGCAGTAAGTAGGTACCTGGGTGTTAGTCACCCTACACCTGCTGTCCCTGTTCACCTAGCAGTAGGTAGGTAGCTGTGTGTTAGTCACCTTACACCAGCTGTCCCAGTTCACCTAGCAGTAAACAGGTGAAGATTAAGACACATGTACAACAGTTAGGTATCTTTAGACTAATGATGTTTCGTCTACAGTACACAGTAGACTTCAGTCAAATACAGAAAAAAAGTAATGAAGTGAAGATAATATAATCAGTCCATCAACCTTGGAGAAACAGTATTTGAGGTGGTCAGTCCCTCAGCCTGGAGAAGAATTCGGCTTCATGGTCTGGAACGATATGAAGCTTCATATCGTTCCAGACCATCAAGCTGGAAGTACTTCAGGCTGGTTTAGCAACAGCTGTTACCTGCTTTATGCTGGTGATTTATCATGGACCGAGCCGCGGGGGCGCTGACCCCCTGAACACCCACGAGGTAGGTATAGACCATCACAACCCCTCCATCACAGTCACTTTACTGCATCCTCCATCACCCCCAACTCCCTTCCATCATTCTTGTCACCCCCACTCCCATCCATCATTCTTGTCACCCCCACTTCCATCCAGCATTCTTGTCACCCCCACTCCCATCCATTATTCTTGTCACCCCCGCTCCCTTCCATCATTATTGTCACCCCCACTCCCTTCCATCATTCTTGTCACCCCCACTCCCTTCCATCATTCTTGTCACCCCCACTCCTTTCCTTCATTCTTGTCACCCCCACTCCTTTCCTTCATTCTTGTCACGCCCACTCCCTCCATCCTTATCACTTCTACTCCATCATTCTTGTCACCCCCACTCCCTCCATCATCCACTTCACTCTCCCACCGCCCCTTCCTTCCCATCTCTCCCCACCCCTCCCTCACACCCTCTCAACCACTTATTCCACCTCCCTCCCTCCCCAGAATCTGCAACACAGTATAAAACAATATTCCGTGTGTTCCGCCAGACTTGATGTGTTCCACCTTCATGTCTGTACAGTGTTGTTGATGTTGCTGCTGTGATAGAGGACACGTGTCTGTTGTGACGTTATGGAGGACACGTGTCTGTTGTGACGTTATGATGGAGGACACGTGTCTGTTGTGATGTTATACTGGAGGACACGTGTCTGTTGTGATGTTATGATGGAGGACACGTGTCTGTTGTGATGTTATGATGGAGGACACGTGTCTGTTATGATGTTATACTGGAGGACACGTGTCTGTTGTGATGTTATGATGGAGGACACGTGTATGTTGTGATGTTATGATGGAGGACACGTGTCTGTTGTGAAGTTATGATGGAGGACACGTGTTTGTTGTGATGTTATGATGGAGGACACGTGTCTGTTGTGATGTTATACTGGAGGACACGTGTCTGTTGTGATGTTATGATGGAGGACACGTGTCTGTTGTGATGTTATGATGGAGGACACGTGTCTTTTGTGATGTTATGGAGGACACGTGTCTGTTGTGAAGTTATGATGGAGGACACGTGTATGTTGTGATGTTATGATGGAGGACACGTGTCTGTTGTGACGTTATGATGGAGGACACGTGTATGTTGTGAAGTTATGATGGAGGACACGTGTCTGTTGTGACGTTATGATGGAGGACACGTGTATGTTGTGAAGTTATGATGGAGGACACGTGTCTGTTGTGACGTTATGATGGAGGACACGTGTCTGTTGTGACGTTATGATGGAGGACACGTGTCTGTTGTGACGTTATGATGGAGGACACGTGTCTGTTGTGAAGCTATGATGGAGGACACGTGTCTGTTGTGACGTTATGATGGAGGACACGTGTCTGTTGTGACGTTATGATGGAGGACACGTGTCTGTTGTGACGTTATGATGGAGGACACGTGTATGTTGTGAAGTTATGATGGAGGACACGTGTATGTTGTGACGTTATGATGGAGGACACGTGTCTGTTGTGACGTTATGATGGAGGACACGTGTCTGTTGTGACGTTATGATGGAGGACACGTGTATGTTGTGAAGTTATGATGGAGGACACGTGTCTGTTGTGATGTTATGATGGAGGACACGCACGTGTATGTTGTGATGTTATGATGGAGGACACGTGTATGTTGTGACGTTATGATGGAGGACACGTGTCTGTTGTGAAGCTATGATGGAGGACACGTGTCTTTTGTGATGTTATGGAGGACACGTGTCTGTTGTGAAGCTATGATGGAGGACACGTGTCTTTTGTGATGTTATGATGGAGGACACGTGTCTGTTGTGACGTTATGATGGAGGACACGTGTCTTTTGTGATGTTATGATGGAGGACACGTGTCTGTTGTGATGTTATGATGGAGGACACGTGTCTGTTGTGATGTTATGATGGAGGACACGTGTCTGTTATGATGTATGATGGAGGACACGTGTCTGTTGTGAAGTTATGATGGAGGACACGTGTCTGTTGTGATGTTATGATGGAGGACACGTGTCTGTTGTGAAGTTATGATGGAGGACACGTGTCTGTTGTGATGTTATGATGGAGGACACGTGTCTGTTGTGACGTTATGATGGAGGACACGTGTCTGTTGTGATGTTATGATGGAGGACACGTGTCTGTTGTGACGTAATGATATAGGACACGTGTCTGTTGTGACGTGTCTGTTGTGATGTTATGATGTTATGATGGAGGACACGTGTCTGTTGTGATGTTATGATGGAGGACACGTGTCTGTTGTGACGTTATGATGGAGGACACGTGTCTGTTGTGATGCTATGATGGAGGACACGTGTCTGTTGTGATGTTATGATGGAGGACACGTGTCTGTTGTGATGTTATGATGGAGGACACGTGTCTGTTGTGATGTTATGATGGAGGACACGTGTCTGTTGTGACGTTATGATGGAGGACACGTGTCTGTTGTGATGTTATGATGGAGGACACGTGTCTGTTGTGACGTTATGATGGAGGACACGTGTCTGTTGTGATGTTATGATGGAGGACACGTGTCTGTTGTGACGTTATGATGGAGGACACGTGTCTGTTGTGATGTTATGATGGAGGACACGTGTCTGTTGTGATGTTATGATGGAGGACACGTGTCTGTTGTGATGTTATGATGGAGGACACGTGTCTGTTGTGATGTTATGATGGAGGACACGTGTCTGTTGTGATGTTATGATGGAGGACACGTGTCTGTTTGTGACGTGTCTGTTATGATAGAGGACACGTGTCTGTTGTGACGTTATGATGGAGGACACGTGTCTGTTGTGACGTTATGATGGAGGACACGTGTCTGTTGTGACGTTATGATGGAGGACACGTGTCTGTTGTGACGTTATGATGGAGGACACGTGTCTTTTGTGATGTTATGATGGAGGACACGTTTCTCTTGTGACGTTATGATGGAGGACACGTTTCTGTTGTGACGTTATGATGGAGGACACGTGTCTTTTGTGATGTTATGATGGAGGACACGTGTCTGTTGTGATGTTATGATGGAGGACACGTTTCTGTTGTGACGTTATGATGGAGGACACGTTTCTGTTGTGACGTTATGATGGAGGACACGTGTCTGTTGTGATGTTATGATGGAGGACACGTGTCTGTTGTGATGTTATGATGGAGGACACGTGTCTGTTGTGACGTTATGATGGAGGACACGTGTCTGTTGTGACGTTATGATGGAGGACACGTGTCTGTTGTGACGTTATGATGGAGGACACCTGTCTGTTGTGACGTTATGATGGAGGACACGTGTCTGTTGTGATGTTATGATGGAGGACACGTTTCTGTTGTGACGTTATGATGGAGGACACGTGTCTTTTGTGACGTTATGATGGAGGACACGTTTCTGTTGTGACGTTATGATGGAGGACACGTGTCTGTTGTGATGTTATGATGGAGGACACGTGTCTGTTGTGATGTTATGGAGGACACGTGTCTGTTGTGATGTTATGGAGGACACGTGTCTGTTGTGATGTTATGATGGAGGACACGTGTCTGTTGTGATGTTATGGAGGACACGTGTCTGTTGTGATGTTATGATGGAGGACACGTGTCTGTTGTGATGTTATGGAGGACACGTGTCTGTTGTGATGTTATGATGGAGGACACATGTATGTTATGATGGAGGACACATGTCTGTTGTGACGTTATGATGGAGGACACATGTCTGTTGTGACGTTATGATGGAGGACACATGTCTGTTGTGATGTTATGATGGAGGACACATGCCTGTTGTAATGTTATATTGGAGGACACGTGTCTGTTGTGATGTTATACTGGAGGACACGCAATTGTTGCCAAGAAATACCTGAGGACACGTGACTCCTGTATATCTTACATGTCAGAACCAGTTACTGCCTGCCTTACCACTCTCTAAACACGTTTCCCTACGCACTTGTATATACCAAAGGTTGCTGTGTTCATTATATATATATATATATATATATATATATATATATATATATATATATATATATATATATATATATATATATATATATACAGACATACTCAAATTATTCTATATTTTCTTTCACAATATTTTTTTGGGTTACTCATCAACTTCATCACGTAGAAGGAATTTGGTGTGTGATGGAATCCATAAAAATTCTCTCGAATTTTTTCAGCGTCTACATCTGGCTCCTACAATGAGCATGTTGTTAGAGTCATTATACGAGTCAAGAGCCTTCAGTGATGACACAGAATCATTAATAATCACAGAGACAAGCTCAGTGTCATAAGTTAAGTTTAGTGTCATCAGGATAAACAATTCAGTGTGTAGTTGCTATGGTTGTCAACTAGGGAGGTGATGGTTAGGTAAGACACATATGCAACAGTTAGGTATCTTTATTTCGAAACGTTTCGCCTACACAGTAGGCTTCTTCAGTCGAGTACAGAAAAGTTGATAGAAACAGAAGATACTTGAAGACGATGTAATCAGTCCATCACCCTTAAAGTGATAACAAGAGCAGCTGCAGCCTCGTCACTACACTTGTAGTTACGTCCATCACTGTACGTAACTTAGTCACATATTATTAATAACAGTTAAGCCAGAAATTTATTCTTGAGAAGTTGCCTTTGCAAGTGATTTAAGGATATATAAATAATAATAATAATAATAATAATAATAATAATAATAATAATAATAATAATAATAATAATAATAATAATAATAATATTAATAATAATAATAATAATATACAATTATTACTACTACTACTACTACTACTAATACTACTACTACTACTACTACTACTACTAATAATAATAATAATATATAATTACTACTACTACTACTACTAATACTACTACTACCACTACTACTACTACCACTACTACTACTACCACCACTACTACTATTACTACTACTACTACTACTAATAATAATAATAATATACAATTATTACTATCACTACTACTACTACTACCACTACTACCGGTACTGCTGCTGCCTGCTGCACTGCTGCTGTGCTGCTGCTGCCGCTGCTGCGCTGCTGCTGCCGCTGCTGCCAACGCTGCTCTGCTGCTGCTGCAACATGCCGCCTGCTGCTGCTGCTTGCTGCTGCTGCGCAACAGCTTGCTGCTGCTGCTGCTGCTGCCAGCTGCTGCTGGCTGCTGCCTGCTGCCCAACTGCTGCTGCTGCTGCTGCTGCGCTGCTTGGCTGCTGCGCTGCTGCTTGTGCTGCTGCTGCTGCTGCCTTGCTGCTGCTGCTGCTGCTGCTGCTGCATAATAATAATAATAATAATAATATACAATTACTACTACTACTACTAATACTACTACTACTACTACTACTACTACTACTACTAATAATAATAATAATAATAATAATAATAATATACAATTATTACTACTACTACTACTACTACTACTAATAATAATAATAATAATAATATACAATTATTACTATTACTACTACTACTACTACTACTACTAATAATAATAATAATAATAATAATATACATTACTTTTACTACTACTACTACTACCACTACTACTACTACTAATAATAATAATAATAATAATAATAATAATATACAATTATTACTATTACTACTACTACTACTACCACTACTACTACTACTAATAATAATAATATACAAATATTACTACCACTATTATTACTACTAATAATAACATAGCACAGTAAGGGAGTCTGTATGGTAAAAGAGGAGAAAATTGAAACCATAAAGCCAGCAGACACTACACAGTGAGAATATTTTATTCTTGGATAAATGGCGCAGTAGGCGGCGCCTGCTGGGGTTACTGAGGTTGAACACACTTGGGCAACACCAGGAATCATCACCGTCCACAAAAAGGGATTCCTAGTGTTGTCTGTCTACTACACGAGGGTCATTAAGGCTGTAAGTCACCTGTTAACCACCAGTCAAGATCACTTTAATATGTTGAGTATTTAAATAGTATACAATACCGACAGGTTGATGAGTAAGACATATGTGTAACAGTTAGGTCTCTATTCCGAAACGTTTCGCCTACACAGTAGGCTTCTCCAGTCGAGTACCGAGGAGTCAGCAGAAGCGGTAGAGATGTAAAGACGATGTCACCAGTCCATCAACCTTGAAAACGTAGTTGTGAGGTGGTCAGTCCCTCACCCTGGAGAAGAGTTTTACTCCATAGTCAGGAACGTTGTTCCAGACTACGGAGGAAAACTCTGGAACAATATTCCAGAATATAGAGCAGGCTGAGGGACTGACCACTCAAAACTACGTCTCCAAGGGTGATGGACTGATGACATCGTCTTCACATCTCTACCAGTTCTGTTGCCTCCTCTGTACTCGACTGAAGAAGCCTGCTGTATAGGTGAAACGTTTCGGAATAAAGATACCTAACTTGCACACGTGTCTTAACTGATTAAATAGGGATTAATGTAAACTTTGAGTGAGTATATACTGAGAGATGTATACCTTTCAATGTGTATATCCTGCAGCGTACACTGCACTATCTTATGTACAAGTGTATTCATTTCCTGTGATGAGATTCGAGAGTTTTTCTGCCGTTCAACTAAGTTGTTGCTGTGGGAGGCGCACTGCTCCACACACTGCTGGTAGATCTACCAAGCTGTGACGACCAGTATGTGTTGACGCTTGTATGGGAGGTAATAAGATTTGATCCAACGGAAAGATGAAGGTATCTCCAATTCCTAGCATCAAGAGGCAAAGCCCCCAAGACAGTGGTTCCCAAACTTTTTCAGCTTGTTACCCAATTTAACATGCCACATAAAGCATGTTACCCCTTTCACAAAATGTTGTTATTATTGATATATATGGCTAAATTAAAACACTTGAGATATTTTCTTTTATTTATTGTATTTGAACATTGTGCATCTCTAATGACTATTACCAAAGATGTCAAGAACATCAGTGGGATGGATGGAGTTGCATACTTGAAGCTAGTTTAGGAATTCTTGGCTTCATACCAGCTTATGTCTACCTCGGCTGATGCTCACAGATAAACTGACAGTGTGAAATAGAGGCAGCCTCAGGAAGTGAGTGACGCGTACTGGACAGGTCGATCTGGGCTACTGAGTGACTTTTGTCCTGAAGCATACTTGTCAAAATACTTTTGGGTTTCCACACACTTAGCTATATATTTCTTCTTTTCTAATACTGTATATTAGTTTTTGATGTTTATTGTTATTTGGTTTAACTTTATTACTTACTTATAATAGGTTTACTTTACAACTTTATATACTAAGACAAAGTTAACAATAATCCTCATACCGGGTACTGCATTGTTTTCTTGATTTTCAGAATTAATAACTTTTTTTCTGTCACCCCTCCATTACCCCCCAAAAATGGTTAAATTACCCCCAGGGGGTAATTTACCCCCAGTTTGGGAACCACTGCCCCAAGAGCTAGGAGAGGGAGAAAAAAATCGCGTAGGCTAGGTAAGAAGCCTAGGAGGGCTAGGCGGGAACTCCCCTAGCACAGGGTCGAGGCGAACTGCCTCGATCAAACAATCTCTCTCCACTCTCCTTACTTATATAGTCAATAATGATATTATCATTATTATTTCTATAAGCGCATGATACAACTTGTACAGACCATAGCTGACATCAATGACACAGGATACAGAAAGTCCCTTGTTATGCAGAGCATTTCCCACAACTTAGGATTTGTCCCTAGGATGCGACCCACACCAGTCGACTAACACCCAGACACCTACTTACTGCTAGATGAACATGGACAGCAGGTGTCTTAAGCAAACCGCGCCCTGATGTCTCCACCTGTACCGGGGATCAATATTGTGTGAGCTGAGTGCGCTACCAACCGAGCCACGGACATTAGTCAAGCACTGTACGTAATGTGATGAATGGTTTGAAAAACCGACAAGTTGAAGATTGAGACACTTATGCAGCATATGCAGCATATGCTGCATAAGTGTCTCAATCTTCAACTGTACGTAATCACTTGTTATAATTCCAACATACGCAGGAGACAGAGAAATGGAATACCGACACGTCCCTGTCCACTGACGCCTATATGACCGCCAGTCTTCTTGTCTTTGCTCCAGATTCTCCTCCACCACGATGCTGTGAACACTAACTCCAAGGCCGAGGGACTGATTACCTCATCTTTTGTATATAGTTCTACTGTCTTCCTATTATGTCCTAGAATCTGTATTGATAAAGCCACTGGATGGCGAAACGTCTACAATAAAGATATCCAGATGTTGCACATGTGTCTTAACTTTCATATTGTCGGTATTTTATACCTTTCTTGCACAAAGACACAAACGTAGCATAATTCGATCCTTTATTGACAACGTTTCGCCCACACAATGGGGCTTAATCAAGCCACAAACATATCTATCTGGAACTTCATGAATCTCCTATGTGTTGGCGAAAAATTATCAATAAAGGATCACATTATGTTTTGTCTACTTAGGTAAAGTTTGTCAGGAAACAGGACAAGTGTTTCCTGACGATGGTCTTAGTCTATGACCCCGCAGTTGGTGCTTTTGGTCATCTGACCGAGGCTTTACACTGGCTTACCCGTCTACCTCTTTAAAAACCATGCTCGTGATTATAACCATTTAAAACCACAGTTAAACCTCCACTGTTCTTGTGAGATTTACTTTGGTACAATGTTTATGGGAGCTTAGTCTATATACATTTTTTTTTTTAGGTTAGTTCCTGCAGTCAGATTTGTGAGTGGTGGCAGTTGCTTCCCAGAGAATATCATATAAATCAGGCAAAAATAACTTGAACATAAGTACATAAGAACATAAGTAAGGAGGAACACTGCAATAAGTCTGTTGGCCCATACTAGGCAGGTCCTTCACAAATCCAACCCACTAACAGCATAACTGCTTTGTAGATGAATGGTTCAGAGAACCGACATGTTGTTAAATTAGACACATGTGCAACTCTTGGGTATCTTTATTGAGGAAACGTTTCGCCACACAGTGGCTTCATCAGTCCATACAATCTTGAAGAACAGGAGGAGAATGAGGTAATCAGTCCCTCGGTATTGTATACCATTTTGATGTTCACCTCCTGGAGGCTGCTGTATATGATGCTGCACTCAGGAATGCTCTACATTTCCTGTAACCAGAGATTACTATCATGTTTCAGACAGTCTGCGGATCTCATAAACATTTAACCAAACTCAATCTCACTTAGACAGTTGAAGCCAGATGTGGTATCAAAATTCTCTCTCAGGAAATGCATTGCAGCACTTAGCTTAAATCAGCACACCAGCACAGTAGCAGATTGTAACAATGGGTTGTATGACAGTTACGTTGTAGAGCATCCAAGTGAATATACTGTAATAATTTACAGTGATTAAAAGTAACCATTGTTGTTTCTCTGACTAGAGTCTAAACAAGGTTGGAATTATGACCAGGCTCTTAACCCCGCTCTTGACTGCTGCTTGTGTTATCCTCTAACTTACCTCTATTTTTGTATTATTTGTCTCATATTCCTGTGTGGTTTGTTGTTTCACAGGCAATTGTAAATGGTCCCTTATAGTTAGGTTCCTCCTGATGTAATTCTCACGACGTTAGTGTATTCTTCGTCAAATGAGTTCACAGTTTCTTGTATCTGCTGTTCTCTCTTGTCAACAAAGTTACTGATCTTCCTTCTTATTGTTTTCTTTCTCACTAATCATTATCCTCCTGAGAATTTAACATCAATAAATGTTCCTTATTGTTTGATCCCTGTGAAGGGTACCATGTACTTCACCAATGGCAACGTTACATTGGAGTTGTTTCTTGAGTAGCTCTAGGTAGTTGTCGTTTTGATAAGGACCTGCCTCGTATGGGCCAGTAGGCCTTCTGCAGTGTTCCTACATTCTTATGTTCTTATGTTCTTATGTTCTGTCGTTACAATGTGAATACCAACAGGTTGATAAGTAAGACACATGTGCAACAGTTAGGTATCTTTATTCCGAAAAGTTTCGCCTACACAGTAGGCTTCTCCAGTCGAGTACCGAGGAGTCAGCAGAAGCAGTAGAGATGTGAGGACGATATAATCAGTCCATCACCCTTGAAGACCATTAAAATGGTATAAAATACCGACAGATTGTTAGGTAAGACACATATGCAACAGTTAGGTACCTTTATTTTGAAACGTTTCGCCTACACAGTAGGCTTCTTCAGTCGAGTACAGAAAAGTTGATAGAAGCAGAAGATACTTGAAGACGATGTAATCAGTCCATCACCCTTAAAGTTTTGAGGTGGTCAGTCCCTCAGTCTGGAGAAGAGCATTGTTCCGTTGTCTGAAACAATATGAAGTTGAAGTGACAGAATCGGGCCTTATATAGTGCCAGGAGGTGAGACGTAGGTTGATTTGGGAGGGCAGGTCCTTCTCAAACCCAGCCGTTCTCACTAGTAGAGGTTGTCGAAGTAGATGGTCTGTACCAAGATACCCTTGTGTTGCAGTGTCTGACAGAATGAACATTAAAATGGTATAAAATACCGACAGATTGTTAGGTAAGACACATATGCAACAGTTAGGTATCTTTATTTTGAAACGTTTCGCCTACACAGTAGGCTTCTTCAGTCGAGTACAGAAAAGTTGATAGAAGCAGAAGATACTTGAAGACGATGTAATCAGTCCATCACCCTTAAAGTTTTGAGGTGGTCAGTCCCTCAGTCTGGAGAAGAGCATTGTTCCGTTGTCTGAAACAATATGAAGTTGAAGTGACAGAATCGGGCCTTATATAGTGCCAGGAGGTGAGACGTAGGTTGATTTGGGAGGGCAGGTCCTTCTCAAACCCAGCCGTTCTCACTAGTAGAGGTTGTCGAAGTAGATGGTCTGTACCAAGATACCCTTGTGTAGCAGTGTCTGACAGAATGAACATTAAAATGGTATAAAATACCGACAGATTGTTAGGTAAGACACATATGCAACAGTTAGGTATCTTTATTTTGAAACGTTTCGCCTACACAGTAGGCTTCTTCAGTCGAGTACAGAAAAGTTGATAGAAGCAGAAGAACCTACGTCTCACCTCCTGGCACTATATAAGGCCCGATTCTGTCACTTCAACTTCATATTGTTTCAGACAACGGAACAATGCTCTTCTCCAGACTGAGGGACTGACCACCTCAAAACTTTAAGGGTGATGGACTGATTACATCGTCTTCCAGTATCTTCTGCTTCTATCAACTTTTCTGTACTCGACTGAAGAAGCCTACTGTGTAGGCGAAACGTTTCAAAATAAAGATACCTAACTGTTGCATATGTGTCTTACCTAACAATCTGTCGGTATTTTATACCATTTTAATGTTCATTCTGTCAGACACTGCAACACAAGGGTATCTTGGTACAGACCATCTACTTCGACAACCTCTACTAGTGAGAACGGCTGGGTTTGAGAAGGACCTGCCCTCCCAAATCAACCTACGTCTCACCTCCTGGCACTATATAAGGCCCGATTCTGTCACTTCAACTTCATATTGTTTCAGACAACGGAACAATGCTCTTCTCCAGACTGAGGGACTGACCACCTCAAAACTTTAAGGGTGATGGACTGATTACATCGTCTTCAAGTATCTTCTGCTTCTATCAACTTTTCTGTACTCGACTGAAGAAGCCTACTGTGTAGGCGAAACGTTTCAAAATAAAGATACCTAACTGTTGCATATGTGTCTTACCTAACAATCTGTCGGTATTTTATACCATTTTAATGTTCATTCTGTCAGACACTGCAACACAAGGGTATCTTGGTACAGACCATCTACTTCGACAACCTCTACTAGTGAGAACGGCTGGGTTTGAGAAGGACCTGCCCTCCCAAATCAACCTACGTCTCACCTCCTGGCACTATATAAGGCCCGATTCTGTCACTTCAACTTCATATTGTTTCAGACAACGGAACCACCCTTGAAGACGTAGTTTTGAGGGGTCAGTCCCTCAACTTGGAGAACAGTTCTGCTCCATAGTCTGGAACAATGTTCCAGACTACGGAACCACTGTTCTCCAGGCTGAAGGACTGACCACCTCAAAACCCCGTCTTCAAGGGTGATGGACTGACGACATCGTCTTCATAACTCTACTGCTTCAGCTAACTCTTCTGTACTGCACTGAAGAAGTCTACTGTTTAGGCGAAACGTTTCGGAATAAAGATACCTAACTTGTGTCTACACACAGATGGCGTACCTTCAACAGATACGAATTAATAACGGTAGAATTACTGACAGAATATTAGATAAAAGGACACAAGTGCAACTAATTTGTTTTATTAACACATGGGCCGTCTCCCACCAAGGCAGAGTGACCCGAAAAAGAAAAACTTTCACCATCATTCACTCCATCGCCGTCTTGCCAGAGGCGCACTTACACTACAGTTATAAAACTGTAACATTAACATCCCTTCTTCAGAGTACAGCGCAACTAATGTGACATTTTATCGTGGCATCGTTTCGCTCCTGCAGAGCGAAACGTTGCCACAAAATTACATTCTATTCAAGATTGATGGACTGAACACATCGACTCAAGGTTGAGGGAAAGATTACCTCATTCTCCTCCTGTTCTTCAAGTTTCTCCTACGTATGGACTGATGAAGCCACTGTGTGGCGAAACGTTTCCTCAATAAAGATACCCAAGAGTTGCACATGTGTCTAATTTATCAAAATTACATTAGTTACGCCTGTACCCATTTACCTAACGAAACACACAACGCAGGTTTTTAAAAGCAAAATCATCTCAGTAGTCCAATAATAGTCCTATCCAAGATGAGTCTAAATTCGGGTAATATTTGGTATCGACATCGGGCTGAGGGACTGATTACCTCAAACTCCTTCTCTTCTAGCACCTTTCTGCTTTGTATTGGACTGATGAAGCCACTGTGTGGCGAAACGTTTCCCCAATAAAGATTCCCATATGTTGCATAAGTGTCTCAGTCTTCAATATTTGATATAATACTTGATACTGACATTGATAAAGACACTGGAGGGCGAAACGTCTACAAATAAAGATACCCAGATGTTGCATATGTGTCTAATTCTTCATCTTGTCGGTACTGTCTACAATTCATGTACAACCATACTCCTTAAAATGATGATGAATTAACGATGATCTAACGAATTTAACGTGACGTAATCTAACCTAACCTAAGCTGACCTAACCTAAGCTAACTTAACCAAACCTAGCCTAACCTAACCTAACCTAAGCTGACCTAACCTAAGCTAACTTAACCAAACCTAGCCTAACCTAACCTAACCTAAGCTGACCTAACCTAAGCTAACTTAACCAAACCTAACCTAACCTAAGCTGACCTAACCTAATCTAACTTAACCAAACCTAACCTAACCTAACCTAACCTAACCTAACCTAACCTAACCTAAACTAACCAAACCTAACCTAAGCTGACCTAACCTAAGCTAACTTAACCAAACCTAACCTAACCTAAGCTGACCTAACCTAAGCTAACTTAACCAAACCAAACCTAACCTAAGCTGACCTAACCTAATCTAACTTAACCAAACCTAACCTAACCTAAGCTGACCTAACCTAATCTAATCTAACCTAACCTAACCTAAGCTGACCTAACCTAAGCTGACCTAACCTAAGCTGACCTAACCTAAGCTGACCTAACCTAATCTAACCTAACCTAACCTAAGCTGACCTAACCTAAGCTGACCTAACCTAAGCTGACCTAACCTAAGCTGACCTAACCTAAGCTGACCTAACCTAAGCTGACCTAACCTAAGCTGACCTAACCTAAGCTGACCTAACCTAAGTTGACCTAACCTAAGCTGACCTAACCTAAGCTGACCTAACCTAAGTTGACCTAACCTAAGCTGACCTAACCTAAGCTGACCTAACCTAAGTTGACCTAACCTAAGCTGACCTAACCTAAGCTGACCTAACCTAAGTTGACCTAACCTAAGTTGACCTAACCTAAGCTGACCTAACCTAAGTTGACCTAACCTAAGCTGACCTAACCTAAGCTGACCTAACCTAAGCTGACCTAACCTAAGCTGACCTAACCTAAGTTGACCTAACCTAAGCTGACCTAACCTAAGCTGACCTAACCTAAGTTGACCTAACCTAAGTTGACCTAACCTAAGCTGACCTAACCTAAGCTGACCTAACCTAAGCTGACCTAACCTAAGTTGACCTAACCTAAGCTGACCTAACCTAAGTTGACCTAACCTAAGTTGACCTAACCTAAGCTGACCTAACCTAAGTTGACCTAACCTAAGCTGACCTAACCTAAGCTGACCTAACCTAAGCTGACCTAACCTAAGCTGACCTAACCTAAGCTGACCTAACCTAAGCTGACCTAACCTAAGCTGACCTAACCTAAGCTGACCTAACCTAAGCTGACCTAACCTAAGCTGACCTAACCTAAGCTGACCTAACCTAAGTTGACCTAACCTAAGCTGACCTAACCTAAGCTGACCTAACCTAAGCTGACCTAACCTAAGCTGACCTAACCTAAGCTGACCTAACCTAAGCTGACCTAACCTAAGTTGACCTAACCTAAGTTGACCTAACCTAAGCTGACCTAACCTAAGCTGACCTAACCTAAGCTGACCTAACCTAAGCTGACCTAACCTAAGCTGACCTAACCTAAGCTGACCTAACCTAAGACCTAACCTTGACCTAACCTAAGCTGACCTAACCTAAGCTGACCTAACCTAAGACCTAACCTTGACCTAACCTAAGCTGACCTAACCTAAGCTGACCTAACCTAAGCTGACCTAACCTAAGCTGACCTAACCTAAGCTGACCTAACCTAAGCTGACGTAACCTAAGCTGACCTAACCTAAGCTGACCTAACCTAAGCTGACCTAACCTAAGCTGACCTAACCTAAGCTGACCTAACCTAAGCTACTCCCACATAACAGTTTAATCTAACCTACATTAAAATAAATTAACCTAAATAAGAAATTTAAGAAGTAAATCAACGTAGACAAGGAACAAATAACTTTATCACGGTTCGATATCGGCAAAAATTCCGTTATCGGCAAAAAATTTGTTATCGACCCATCACTAGTTGTTATATGTACTTTTGTTGTTTAAACTATGTGAAGGTTGGCAGTATGTTATGGTTGTTGTATATGCAGGTTTATATATCTGTCTAAGTATTGTACGGATCTTAGGACGGGTTGGTTGCCATGTCACTTCCATCACCCTGGCCTGCCATCACCCTGGCCTGCCATCACCCTGACCTGCCATCACCCTGGCCTGCCATCACTCTTGTCTGCCATCACCCTGGCCTGCCATCACCCTGGCCTGCCATCACCCTGGCCTGCCATCACCCTGGTCTGCCATCACCCTGGCCTGCCATCACCCTGGCCTGCCATCACCCTGGCCTGCCATCACTCTTGTCTGCCATCACCCTGGCCTGCCATCACCCTGACCTGCCATCACCCTGGTCTGCCATCATCCTGGCCTGCCATCACCCTGACCTGCCATCACCCTGGCCTCCCATCACTCTTGTCTGCCATCACCCTGGCCTGCCATCACCCTGGCCTACCATCACCCTGGTCTCCCATCATCCTGGTCTGCCATCACCCTGGCCTGCCATCACCCTGGCCTGCCATCACCCTGGTCTGCCATCACCCTGGCCTGCCATCACCCTGGCCTGCCATCACCCTGGCCTGCCATCACCCTGGCCTGCCATCACCCTGGTCTGCCATCACCCTGGCCTGCCATCACCCTGGCCTGCCATCACCCTGGCCTGCCATCACCCTGGTCTGCCATCACCCTGGCCTGCCATCACCCTGGTCTGTCATCACCCTGGCCTGCCATCACCACTTTCTCACAACGTCAACAGAGCCGGGGAACTACCCACCATTTTACTAAAAGGTCAGTACTTGACAATACTTGAATCCGTATAACGGGCTACCACAATATTCAGCTAGTAGGCGACAGCACATATTCACAGAAAGCTAGGTGACACATCACCTATTCTCAGTCAATAGGTGAGAGATGAGGTGGAGGAAGGAGGGTAAATAAGGTTTTTTGTTCGAGGGGCTTGGACATCCAACAGGCGTGCGTGAACGTGTTAGATATGAGTGGAAGCAAGTGGTTTTTATGACTATACACACAAAAAATACTGAGAGGAACTGACAAGGTTGACAGGGATAGAATGTTTCATAGATGGGACACAGCAACAAGGGGTCACAACTGGAAGTTGAAGACTCAGATGAGTCACAGGGATGTTAGGAAGTATTTCTTCAGTCATAGAGTTGTCAGAAAGTGGAACAATCTAGAGAGTGACGCAGTGGAGGCAGGATCCATACATAACCGAGGAGATATGATCAAGTTCATGGAGCAGAGAGTGAATGTAGTAGCGACCAGGGAAGAGACGGGGCCAGGAGCTGTGAATCGACCCGTGTAACCACAAATAGGTGAGTGCACACACACACACACACACACACACACACACACACACACACACACACACACACACACACACACACACACACACACACACACACCATTCTCAACTGCCAACCACAAGCCTCACCATCTTACCACAAGCACCGCAACCCTTCCTGCCTTTCCTTCTCCAGCCTTGGTGATGGACCTCCATCTGACTGCACTAAGCCTTAGTGACAAATGTTCCCCCATTCTCTCCCTGGGACGCCTGTCCTCGTCATATCTCGCCTGCTGGGGTACACTGCTCCCACCTCCGTATATCAGCGCCTCGACGCTGAACCACTGCACTTTTGTACTAGTGGTAGAATTACTGACAAAATGTTAGGCAAATGGATACGGGTGCTCGACAAAGCTCCTGGAGAGCGAAACGTTGAAACAACAAAATGTCGCATTAGTTACATCTGTGTCCATGACGATTTCGTGAGTCATGTTGACGGCATTTAGGGGACTTGAGCTAGAGTTCGTCACGGCCACGCTAGCTGGAGATTCGTCTGTAAAAACTTGCATTTGTGGTCACAGTGGTGCCTATGCTAACCTTCCTATGGTGTAGAAATATACCTAGTTGGACGAATCTTTTTGTGGTTAGCTGGTCCAGTGGCTAACGCGACGGTCTGGAGTTTTGAGACTCTCTGACCGCGGGTTCAATCCCGCCCGTGGTATGGTTTGTTTGCAATCTGTGTCCAGTTGCCTAAGAGATTTTTGTACGGTTACTAGGAAGAGCCGGTCTCTGACTCGGGTGGAAGTGTAATTGTCTCGTTCCAGCTCGTCTTCTTAACTCCAATAAGAATCTATGTAATAATCTTTATTTCGACAAGTACACGATACAACTTCTACAGACCATAGCTGACATCAATGACATACTATATAGAAAGACCCTTGTTATACAGAGCATTTCGGGCAAATTAAATTACTTTTGTCCCCAGGATGCGACCTACACAAGTTGACTAACACCCACATACCTACTTACTGCTAGGTGAAGAAGGACAGCAGGTACCTTAAGGAAACACGCCCAGTGCAATGCAGTAAATTTCTCCATTAAGTCAGGTTAGGTCGCCCTCTATCAGCAAAAAATAACCAATTATAACAAACCGCAAGAAAAAAATATGTACGATAAAGACGATAAAAAGTTCTGCCATGACAACAGAAAACGGGCAGCCAACGACCAAGGCAAGCGTAACTATGTCAGATTTTCAATGTTTAAGGGAGCGAGGACATCCACTGTTAAGGTTTGGGAATGCTTGTTCTCAAACAGGAAAACTTTTGTTCCATTTTCAGTTTTTTTTCCCAGATCTGGCAATATTTCTCCCTAAACGCTAGTGATGTTGCTCCAACCCTATCTGCCGACTTAAGGTAAATGGTCCAAGTCGGACCGAAACGTCGTGGTAAGCTCCTGTCTTCTATGTACGGGTTATTTGTGTATTGTTCCAGTTACGGTATTGTGCCTTTTTTGTTATTTAGGGTGAAGGAGTGGGTACCTTTGATATACCTTTGAAGAGTTTCGAGAGGATATCTACTCTCTGAGCCCGGCCATGGGCCAGGCTCGTCTGGTGCTTGCCTGGTCAACCAGGCTGTTGCTGCTTGAGGCCCGCTGCCCCACATATCCATCACAGCCTGGTTGATCTGGCACCTGGTGAAGATACTTGTCTAGTTTCCTCTTAAAGGCTTCTACACTTGTTCCAGCAGTGTTTCTGATATCTTCTGGTAAGATGTTGAAAAGTCTGGGACCCCGGATGTTGATACAGTGTTCCCTTATTGTCCCCACCGCACCCCTGCTCCTCACTGGGTTTATTTTACACTTCTTCCCATATCTCTCACTCCAGTATGTTGTTATGGCAATGTGCAGATTTGGGACCAAGCCCTCGAGTACCTTCCAGGTATATATTATCATGTACCTCTCTCTCCTCCGCTCCAATGAGTACATGTTCAAGACTTGCAGGCGTTCCCAGTAGTTAGGTGCTTTACTGGCTCAATGTGAGCCGTAAACGATCTCTGTATTTGTTCCAGCTCCGATATTTCTCCTGCCCTGAACGGGGCCGTCAGCACTGAGCAATATTCTAAGTGTGGGAGCACTAGCGATTTGAAAAGTGTCACCATCGGTATTGCTTCCCTTGTTTTGAAAGTTCTCGATACCCTCCCAGTCATCTTCCTGGCTGTCGTGATCTTTGTCTTGTTATGGTCTTTAAAAGAAAGGTCCGCTGGCATAATTATTCCCAGGTCTTTTACGTGTTCCTTACGTTCTATTTGGTGACCCTCTTGAGTTTTGTATATAGTGCCCCTTTTGAGTTCTTCATTCTTTCCATACCTCAGCAGCTGGAACTTATCACCATTGAACGTCATGTTGTTTTCCACTGCCCACTGGAAAACCCTGTTTATGTCTTCCTGTACCTTTTCAGTGTCCTCTACCGTACTGACTTTCATGCTTATTTTAGTGTCATCTGCAAATGATGATACAAAAGTGTGCCGGGTGTTTTTGTCTATGTCTGCTATGAGGATGAGGAACAGCAGAGGTGCCAGGACAGTGCCTTGGGGCACTGAGCTTTTGACCTCGCTGATGCTGGATCTTGCCCTGTTCACTACTACTCTTTGTGTTGTGTTAGGAAACCGAAAATCCATCTGCCTACGTCCATAGACACTGCTTCCTTATTTTGCTATAGATGGTGGGGTAGATATTGCCAGAATATATAGTAGTCCCATTTCTCATTGTAGTTTACCTGGAGCAGCTTCCGAAGATCACCGCTCCCATGACCCGGTCCCAGACCAGGCCTCCTGGTTGCTAGCCTGATTAATCAAGCTGGTAGTACCCACTGCCTGCAGTCCAACGTATGCACCACGACGCGGCAGATCAGAAACTGCTTTGAGGAATCTCTTGAGTTCCCTCTTGCGATAACACTCTTGTGCTCCTTGAATGCGAGATCTGATATTATAACTCCCAGGTCTCTCACATATGACTTACGTTCAATTAACTGGTTTGAATTTGGCTTGTACACCGATCTTGTTTTTATTTCCTCTTTTCTTCCGTTATATGGTAATTGAAATATGTCTTCACTGAACATCATAAATTTGTCAGTAGCCCACTGGAAGACTAGGTTTACATAAACATGGAAGCTAGATGTGAAAATGTTGTCAGCAGCCCACTAGAAGACTACGTTTACATCACCTTGTCAGCTAGCAGTACAGCAGATCTCTCAGGAAGTAAAGAGGAAGTTGTGTAACACCCCTTCCCCGGGATGACACTAGGAGGTAGGGATCAATACGTCATAAGCTGTGATGGCCCTTAATTCCCAAAACAATAGCATATCCCCCACCCCATTTCTGACTTACATCAGACTGACTCACCACAACTACCATCATCCTACAACAGCTTCAAGCAGATGAAGAAAGAAAACCATGACAGAATAAAAAAATATTTTAGGAAATAGAAATTGAGGAAAATTAACCCAGCCTAATGTATTTTTTTAATAAAATTCTATCATACATCAATTAAAATTTATTATTATATATATATATATATATATATATATATATATATATATATATATATATATATATAAAGTAAAAATTAAAAGCTAAATTTAATAGCAATCACAGAAACATTTTTTGAATTAACATAATGAGGTAGCTACCTAAATGCCTTTTGCCCAACACTCTAATACCTCCAGCATACAAAGGATTTGTTTTTTTTTACACAAGACTGATTTTTTTTTAATTCGCAAGGTTATGACATTCCAGAAGGACCGGAGGCCCGGGATATGACCCACAACAGTTCCTAATACACAGTGTCTGTTGCTACTGCTCGTTGAGCAGGGCAGCAGGAGTGTAAGGAAATTGGCCCGTATGTTTCTTCAGGCAAGTGAATCCAACCTTGGAACCTTGCGGTTGAGTCAAATATTATTATCACAGATCAAGCATAATGATTGGGGCTTAATCTTTAGGATGATATCATATTCCCAGGTGTAAGGAAAGAAATGAGAATCGATAGCTGCCTGATACAGTGAGATACAGTGAGAAAGAAAAGAAGAAATAAGAAGGAAGATCAGTGGCCTTGTTGACAAGAACAGCAGATACAAGAAACTAAACTGATTTGACTACGAATATGCATGATGATTGACTAAGAATTGCATATTCTTAATCAAATCAGTTTAGTTTCTTGTATCTGCCGTTCTCTCTTGTCAACAAGGCCACTGATCTTCCTTATTATTCCTTCTTATTGTACAGTATCCTCCTAGGAATATGATATCAATAAATGTTCATCATGCTGTGAGAATTACATCAGGAGGAACCTAACTATATGTGACCATTTACAATTGCCTGTGAAACAACAAACCACACAGGAATATGAGACAAATAATACAAAAATAGAGGTAAGTTAGAGGATAACACAAGCAGCAGTCAAGAGCGGGGTTAAGAGCCTGGTCATAATTCCAACCTTGTTTAGACTCTAGTCAGAGAAACAACAATGGTTAGTTTTAATCACTGTAAATTATTACAGTATATTCACTTGGATGCTCTACAACGTAACTGTCATACAGCCCATTGTTACAATCTGCTACTGTGCTGGTGTGCTGATTTAAGCTAAGTGCTGCAATGCATTTCCTGAGGGAGAATTTTGATACCACATCTGGCTTCAACTGTCTAAGTGAGATTGAGTTTGGTTAAATGTTTATGAGATCCGCAGACTGTCTGAAACATGATAGTAATCTCTGGTTACAGGAAATGTAGAGCATTCCTGAGTGCAGCATCATATACAGCAGCCTCCAGGAGACACAGAGGGAACACCACTGCCACAGATGTTAGAATAAATCCCAAAAATTTCTCGTAAGCAAAATCCACATCTAGTATAGGGAATGTAATTAAAGAGGTGGAACGAACACCGTCGACAATAAGGAAGAGTGAATAACTGAAGTTACAACACCACTGTGTTCAGTGGACTACTAATCAGTCCATAGATTGAAGACCCAAACGAGTTTTTAAAAAATACTCAAAACACAACCTATATGTCCACAATTTGTGATATAACTCTCTCCCCAGTTGCTTATGCGAAACGTTTCCTGAATAAAGATTTCCATATGCTGCATAAGTGTCTCAATCTTCAACTTGTCGGTTTTTCAAACCATTCATCACAACTGTCGGACACTGTAGCATCATGGGATCTTGTTACAAAGAATTCTTCAACACTTGTTCAACCTTTGGACGAAGACCTACTTCGACTAGTGGATGGTACCACTATGACCCCGCCTCCATCTGCTTCACGTCACCTCACTACAGTATATAAGCCACGTCTACGGCCCTATGCTGTACATTCTACAAGATTGATGGACTGAACACATCGACTCCAGGTTGAGGGACTGATTACCTCATTCTCCTCCTCTCCTTACGCCTTCCTCTTTGTATTGGACTGATGAAGCCACTGTGTGGCGAAACGTTTCCTGAATAAAGATTTCCATATGCTGCATAAGTGTCTCAATCTTCAACTCTCTCCCCAGTTGACCTTGAAGAAGTCATCCACAATCCCCATGCAGTCTGCTCCGGGTACAGACTCGTAGAAGTCCATATTCACCAAATATTGCAAGAAATTATCTCAGGCCTTCAGTATTTTATACAGAACCCTGGACACGCGTATTATCATATAATCATTAAAAACCACCGTTAGTACATCACTTCACAAAGGTGACAGTAAAGAACTTATGGAAAAACTATAAACCCACAGCCCTAACTTCGAGGATTATGAAAATCTTTGAAGAGGTCCTAAGAATTAAGACTGCCAGTTACATGGAATCGCAACACTTACACAATCCAGGGCAGCAGTTTAGACCAAGTCACTCCCGCCTATCACAACTGCTAAACCATTGCGATATGGTCTTGGATGCACTGGAAAGCAAAGCTTAATGCTGATGTAGTCTACACCACCTTGTCATACCATGGTCACACTTGTCTTCGACAAGTGTGACCATGGTATGACAACAGTAGTAGCAAACAGTAGCAGTAATAAACAGAGTGAAGTCGGAGGCTGCCTCAGTAAAATACTCAGTTCAAGGTATAGTATTTACCCTACTTCTGTTTCTCATTCTTATATCCGACATAATAATAAACACAGTACTGTAACATCCTTCCCCGATGACACTAGAATCTACGAGAGTGGCGACCGTAGAAGAATCAGCGAATCTTCAGTGGACCCCAGACAATATGATGTTCAATGACAGCACATCTCAGTTCCTCTGCTTTATTGGACGAAATGAAGATTGAAACGGAGTACAGGACAAACTCAGATCATTCAATAGAGCGAAAGTTCTATGTGCGAGACGTGGCAGCAATTATGCCAATCACACATTCAAGGATCACAACAATATTGATATTGCTTCCACAAGGAAAATGATGGAAGATAACTAGAACGTTTAAGACAAATATCTACTGAGACAATAATGCTACTTTTCATGTTACTTATTCTCCCCAGGTCGTAATATCACTATATACCAACGGTCCCTTCAATGAAGGCGAGTTAACTGAACTAGACAACGTAATAAGAACTATCATTTCCCATATACATTCACACATCTGAATTACTAGGAACACTTGAAGTCTCCTCAACTGTACTCTATGGAACGTTGGCGATATAAGCACATCATAATTTACACCTGGCAAATTCCTGAAGGGACTGAGCCTCAAACCTGTACACTAATATCACTCTGTATGAAAATAAGAGACATGACAGACGGTACAAAATACCTGCAATAAAAAGCAAGGGTGAGATGACACTAAGAGAAAATTCAGTGTGTCAGAAGTCGCCTATTTTCCAACCCCTGGCCGTCTTCAAGAAGGAATTTCATAAGATCCTCAAATCAGTTCCTGACCAGCCGGGCTGCAGGTCGTACGCTGAACTGCGTGCGGCCAGGACTAACAGTCAGGTTGATCAGGTCCTGGTCCACCAGCAGGGCTGGTCTGGGACTGGGTCGCAGGGGGCGCTGACCCCTCGGAAACATTCATCAGGTATCAGGTATCTATAAGCACATCAAAGTATATACATCCTGGTGCTTATCTTTGAGTATATACAACCAGGAGTATATCCCTTCAGTGTATATACAACCAGGAGTATATCCCTTCAGTGTATATACAACCAGGAGTATATCTCTTCAGTGTATATACATCCAGGAGTATATCTCTTCAGTGTATATACACCCAGGAGTATATCTCTTCAGTGTATATACACCTTGGAGAATATCTCTTCAGGGTATATACAACCAGGAAAGTATCTCTTCAGTGTATATACACCCAGGAGTATATCTCTTCAGGGTATATACACCCAGGAGTATATCTCTTCAGGGTATATACAACCAGGAGAGTATCTCTTCAGTGTATATACACCCAGGAGTATATCTCTTCAGGGTATATACAACCAGGAGAGTATCTCTTCAGTGTATATACACCCAGAAGTATATCTTTTAGTATATATACACCCTAGTATGTGTATCCTTTCCCATATACATAGAGTTGGCGTGTGTATCTTGGTGTATACAAACCCAGGTAAGTATCTTTCCATGTATGTGCACATTGATACGTATGCTTTGTATATATACACTCCAGTGTATATCTTTTAGCGTATATACATCCCGGCGTATATTCTTTCCGATATATACGAACCCCGATGTACATATTTCAGTGTATATAAACAACACACACACACACACACACACACACACACACACACACACACACACACACACACACACACACACACACACACACACACACATACACATATACACACACATACACACTGGTGTGAATAAAATCTTAAGTCTTTACACAAACTTACACAAAAAAATACCTTAAAAAACGACGCAGATGTTCTCAAGGTTAACACGCAGCCGTAAAGGTTTTAATATATATATATATATATATATATATATAATTGGAATTAGCGTACCGGTTACCGGTACGCTCGGCAAAAATGGTACCTCAGTGGAAGTAACCGGTTCACTCAGCAGTGCTTGTGGTACCTCAGTAACAGAATAACTGGTCCACCTCGCAGACTGGCTGGTACGTAGATAACCGGTTCACCTACCAGACTATGACACAATACTAGTAACTGGTTCACCTACCAGACTATGACACAATACCAGTAACTGGTTCACCTACCAGACTATGACACAATACCAGTAACTGGTTCACCTACCAGACTATGACACAATACCAGTAACTGGTTCACCTACCAGACTATGACACAATACCAGTAACTGGTTCACCTACCAGACTATGACACAATACCAGTAACTGATTCACCTACCAGACTATGACACAATACCAGTAACTGGTTCACCTGCCAGACTATGACACAATACCAGTAACTGGTTCACCTACCAGACTATGACACAATACCAGTAACTGGTTCACCTACCAGACTATGACACAATACCAGTAACTGGTTCACCTACCAGACTATGACACAATACCAGTAACTGGTTCACCTACCAGACTATGACACAATACCAGTAACTGGTTCACCTGCCAGACTATGACACAATACCAGTAACTGGTTCACCTACCAGACTATGACACAATACCAATAACTGGTTCACCTGCCAGACTATGACACAATACCAGTAACTGGTTCACCTGCCAGACTATGACACAATACCAGTAACTGGTTCACCTGCCAGACTATGACACAATACCAGTAACTGGTTCACCTGCCAGACTATGACACAATACCAGTAACTGGTTCACCTGCCAGACTATGACACAATACCAGTAACTGGTTCACCTGCCAGACTATGACACAATACCAGTAACTGGTTCACCTACCAGACTATGATACAATACCAGTAACTGGTTCACCTGCCAGACTATGACACAATACCAGTAACTGGTTCACCTGCCAGACTATGATACAATACCAGTAAATGTCTCAGTAGTAGTAACCAGTTACCAGTAACCAGTGTACCAGTAGACTCACTACCAACCGTCTGTGCCTGAGTCACTGTCTGTTCATATTGTGCTGACCTGGCACTATTCAAAGACCCCCTCACATATGGGTACTGTGGGCGGCCAGTCAGTCAGTGGTAGGAGAGTGAGCAGATAGGTCACGGCTGCAAGGGCGTTCTCACATTGTCTGTAATTATACGTACTACCAGCCTACGTGAGTATTACTTTACCCAATCCACGTCGAACTCCCACATGATAACTGGTTCACCTGCCAGACTATGACACAATACCAGTAACTGGTTCACCTGCCAGACTATGACACAATACCAGTAACTGGTTCACCTGCCAGACTATGATACAATACCAGTAACTGGTTCACATACCAGACTGTCTATGGTACGATACCAGTAACTGGTGCACCTAGCACTGATAATGAAACAATACCGGTAAACCAGTTCACCTGACTGTCAATACTAGAATACCAGTAGCCGGTTCAGCTACCAAGGAAGATACATGTATATTGGTGTCACTGAAGAGATACTGGTGTCAGGAGGCAGAGATACTTGTGTCAGGAGGCAGAGATACTGGTGTCAGGAGGCAGAGATACTGGTGTCAGGAGGCAGAGATACTGGTATCAGGAGGCAGAGATACTGGTGTCAGGAGGCAGAGATACTGGTGTCAGGAGGCAGAGATACTGGTATCAGGAGGCAGAGATACTGGTGTCAGGAGGCAGAGATACTGGTGTCAGGAGACAGAGATACTTGTGTCAGGAGGCAGAGATACTGGTGTCAGGAGGCAGAGATACTGGTGTCAGGAGGCAGAGATACTGGTATCAGGAGGCAGAGATACTGGTGTCAGGAGGCAGAGATACTGGTGTCAGGAGGCAGAGATACTGGTATCAGGAGGCAGAGATACTGGTGTCAGGAGGCAGAGATACTGGTGTCAGGAGGCAGAGATACTGGTGTCAGGAGGCAGAGATACTGGTGTCAGGAGGCAGAGATACTGGTGTCAGGAGGCAGAGATACTGGTGACAGGAGGCAGAGATACTTGTGTCAGGAGGCAGAGATACTGGTGTCAGGAGGCAGAGATACTGGTGTCGGGAGGCAGAGATACTGGTGTCAGGAGGCAGAGACACTGGTGTCAGGAGGCAGAGATACTGGTGTCAGGAGGCAGAGATACTGGTGTCAGGAGGCAGAGACACTGGTGTCAGGAGGCAGAGATACTGGTGTCAGGAGGCAGAGACACTGGTGTCAGGAGGCAGAGATACTGGTGTCAGGAGGCAGAGATACTGGTGTCAGGAGGCAGAGACACTGGTGTCAGGAGGCAGAGACACTGGTGTCAGGAGGCAGAGACACTGGTGTCAGGAGGCAGAGACACTGGTGTCAGGAGGCAGAGATACTTGTGTCAGGAGGCAGAGATACTTGTGTCAGGAGGCAGAGATACTGGTGTCAGGAGGCAGAGATACTGGTGTCAGGAGGCAAAGATACTGGTGTCAGGAGGCAGAGATACTGGTGTCAGGAGGCAGAGATACTGGTGTCAGGAGGCAGAGATACTGGTGTCAGGAGACAGAGATACTGGTGTCAGGAGGCAGAGATACTGGTGTCAGGAGACAGAGATACTGGTGTCAGGAGGCAGAGATACTGGTGTCAGGAGACAGAGATACTGGTGTCAGGAAGCAGAGATACTGGTGTCAGGAGGCAGAGATACTTGTGTCAGGAGGCAGAGATACTGGTGTCAGGAGGCAGAGATACTGGTGTCAGGAGGCAGAGATACTGGTGTCAGGAGGCAGAGATACTGGTGTCAGGAGGCAGAGATACTGGTGTCAGGAGGCAGAGATACTGGTGTCAGGAGGCAGAGATACTGGTGTCGGGAGGCAGAGATACTGGTGTCAGGAGGCAGAAATACTGGTGTCAGGAGGTAGAGATACTGGTGTCAGGGCATAGATAACAAGTGTCAGAAGAAATTTAATAATAATAATAATAATAATAATAATAATAATAATATTTATTGGTAGTGTCAAAAATTATTATTATTATTATTATTATTATTATTATTATTATTATTATTATTATTATTATTATCAAAAATCATCTTCCTAGGTAATGCCTGTCCCGTCCCGTCAGAGATACAAGCGTCAGCTCAGAGATACTGGCACCAGAGAACAGATTTACGGGTATCAGGACACAGATACTGATGTCACCACAGATACTCGCGTCATTACTGATACAATGCTGGTTTTAGAGACCAGATATATAGGTATCAGGGTACAGGTATTGAAGTCAGAGCACAGATACTGATGTCAGCGCAGATTCTAGTGTCATAAGCATACTGATGTCTGACCAGATATATATAGGTATTAGGGCAAGGAGATGCTGAACTTAGCGCAGATACTTGTCAAAACAAACATTCTGGTATCAGGACAGATAAATAGGTGTCACAGCAGAGATACAGGTGTTAGGACAGGCATATAGGTGTCACAGCAGAAACACAGGTGTCAGGACAGGTAAATAGGTGTCACAGCAGAAACACAGGTGTCAGGACAGGTAAATAGGTGTCACAGCAGAAACACAGGTGTCAGGACAGATAAATAGGTGTCACAGCAGAAACACAGGTGTCAGGACAGGTATATAGGTGTCACAGCAGAGATACAGGTGTCAGGACAGGCATATAGGTGTCAAAGCAGAGATACAGGTGTCAGGATAGGTATATAGGTGTCAAAGCAGAGATACAGGTGTCAGGACAGGTATATAGGTGTCAAAGCAGAGATACAGGTGTCAGGACAGGTATATAGGTGTCAAAGCAGAGATACATACAGGTATATAGGTGTCAAAGCAGAGATACATCAGGACAGGTATATCAAAGCAGAGATACATGTGTCAGGACAGGTATATAGGTGCAGCAAAGATACAGGTGTACATATAGGTGTCAAAGCAGAGATACAGGTGTCAGGATAGGTATATAGGTGTCAAAGCAGAGATACAGGTGTCAGGACAGGTATATAGGTGTCAAAGCAGAGATACAGGTGTCAGGACAGGTATATAGGTGTCAAAGCAGAGATACAGGTGTCAGATATAGGTGACAGACATCTCTGAGCAACACATCAATACCGTCGTGGCAGATCGTTATACAGAGGTACGAGGTACCAAAGCCCACCTGACATACCACACTGCACCTGCCATCACTGACCACCAGTACCAGAGTTGCCATATAACATCCCTAGCTACCAAAAAATGCGGCGAATGGCAATTGTACCACAACATCCGCTAGAGTACAGTGCCCCAGCAACTCCCAAACCTCAACCAGGCAAAAAATACTTTATAATCGTCCAATACTCACTCGAATTGAAAAAGTGGAGTCTCATAGCGATGAGGCAGAGTGCCTACCACGGGGCTAACACATGGGGAAACACACGGGGAGGAAGTAGAGTCTGTAATCCCTAAGAGAAGAGAAACACACTACACTGACGAAGGTTGGATGTGACTTGTGTTGCCAGACACACTCACACCCCTGGCCACACCACCCCATTCTTATTATACACAATCTTATTTACGCTAATCCTTCCATTGTGCTTAAATAAATCCCCTTGTCACCCGTAATCCCACTTATCAGATCCGTTTTACATTGTCTATTTCACGATATCCCATAATCGTTAAGAATGGGGAGGAATATGGAGAGAGATAATGGCCTTCGCTAAAGTATGCAGCCGCTAAAATGCTCGTGTGAGGTTTGGTGGACACTACGGAGGGAAAAAAAATCACTGGGATGATTTTTTCTTTAAATTTCCTTATCGTTTTTAATAAGGAAATGTGTCAGTGTGGTGTCGAGTGCCGCTTATCCCTTTGTTCTCACCTGACAAACACTGTCAGAGATAAAGCAAGGTGAGAGTGTGAGATATGTTACTATGCTGGCACATGCGCGGCCTCTACACTCTGCCAGCTGCTCACATATCCACTCACACAGGACATTTTATTCCCTTTATTAACCTGGAAGGCTAGTAACCCAGGACAACCCAATATAGCCACCGTGTCTGCCTTGTTTCCATTGTGATCCGTTGATCCTCTTTCCCAGGATGCGACCCAGTAAGCCTCGCAAACACTGCAAAAAATACAAATCTTTATTTATCAAGACGACGCATCTCTTGACAGATATTGTATTGCAATGTTTGACAATGGTACCTTAGGTAGAGATGGCAGTGTTTGACAATGGTACCTTAGGTAGAGATGGCAATGTTTGGCAATGGTACCTTAGGTGGAGATGGCAATGTTTGACAATGATACCTTAGGTGGAGATGGCAGTGTTTGACAATGGTACCTTAGGTAGAGATGGCAATGTTTGGCAATGGTACCTTAGGTGGAGATGGCAATGTTTGACAATGATACCTTAGGTGGAGATGGCAATGTTTGGCAATGGTACCTTAGGTGGAGATGGCAATGTTTGACAATGGTACCTTAGGTGGAGATGGCAATGTTTGACAATGGTACCTTAGGTAGAGATGGCAATGTTTGACAATGGTACCTTAGGTGGAGATGGCAATGTTTGGCAATGGTACCTTAGGTGGAGATGGCAGTGTTTGACAATGGTACCTTAGGTGGAGATGGCAGTGTTTGACAATGGTACCTTAGGTGGAGATGGCAATGTTTGACAATGGTACCTTAGGTAGAGATGGCAATGTTTGACAATGGTACCTTAGGTAGAGATGACAGTGTTTGGCAATGATACCTTAGGTGGAGATGGCAATGTTTGGCAATGGTACCTCAGATAGAGATGGCAATGTTTGACAATGGTACCTTAGGTAGAGATGGCAATGTTTGACAATGGTACCTCAGGTAGAGATGGCAATGTTTGACAATGGTACCTTAGGAAGAGATGGCAATGTTTGACAATGGTACCTCAGGTGGAGATGACAATGTTTGACAATGGTACCTTAGGTAGAGATGGCAATGTTTGACAATGTTACCTCAGGTGGAGATGACAATGTTTGACAATGGTACCTTAGGTAGAGATGGCAATGTTTGACAATGGTACCTCAGGTGGAGATGACAATGTTTGACAATGGTACCTTAGGTAGAGATGGCAATGTTTGACAATGGTACCTTAGGAAGAGATGGCAGTGTTTGGCAATGGTACCTCAGGTAGAGATGGCAGTGTTTGGCAATGGTACCTTAGGTAGAGATGGCAATGTTTGACAATGGTACCTCAGGTAGAGATGGCAATGTTTGACAATGGTACCTTAGGTAGAGATGGCAATGTTTGACAATGGTACCTTAGGTGGAGATGGCAATGTTTGACAATGGTACCTTAGGAAGAGATGGCAATGGTACCTCAGATGGAGATGGCAATGTTTGACAATGGTACCTTAGGTAGAGATGGCAGTGTTTGGCAATGGTACCTCAGGTGGAGATGGCAATGTTTGGCAATGGTACCTCAGATAGAGATGGCAATGTTTGACAATGGTACCTCAGGTGGAGATGGCAATGTTTGGCAATGGTTTGGAGCAATGATAGAGACAGTGTTTGGCTTAGGTGGAGATGGCAATGTTTGGCAATGGTACCTCAGATAGAGATGGCAATGTTTGACAATGGTACCTCAGGTGGAGATGGCAATGTTTGGCAATGGTACCTTAGGTAGAGATGGCAATGTTTGGCAATGGTACCTCAGGTAGAGATGGCAATGTTTGGCAATGGTACCTCAGGTAGAGATGGCAATGTTTGACAATGGTACCTTAGGAAGAGATGGCAATGTTTGACAATGGTACCTTAGGTAGAGATGGCAATGTTTGACAATGGTACCTTAGGTAGAGATGGCAATGTTTGACAATGGTACCTTAGGTAGAGATGGCAATGTTTGACAATGGTACCTTAGGTAGAGATGGCAATGTTTGACAATGGTACCTTAGGTAGAGATGGCAATGTTTGACAATGGTACCTTAGGTAGAGATGGCAATGTTTGACAATGGTACCTTAGGTAGAGATGGCAATGTTTGACAATGGTACCTTAGGTAGAGATGGCAATGTTTGACAATGGTACCTTAGGTAGAGATGGCAATGTTTGACAATGGTACCTTAGGTAGAGATGGCAATGTTTGACAATGGTACCTTAGGTAGAGATGGCAATGTTTGACAATGGTACCTTAGGTAGAGATGGCAATGTTTGACAATGGTACCTTAGGTAGAGATGGCAATGTTTGACAATGGTGCCTTAGGTAGAGATGGCAGTGTTTGACAATGGTACGTTAGGTAGAGATGGCAATGTTTGACAATGGTACCTTAGGTAGAGATGGCAATGTTTGACAATGGTACCTTAGGTAGAGATGGCAATGTAACATGATTCTCACAAAAAAAAATATTAAAATCAATTAAGTCCCTGGGCCATGACGAAATATTCTGAAGGGTTACAAGGCTAATCACCACAAATCATTACAAATCACTACAACGGGTATCGTGCCAGACAAGTGGAATATGGCAAGTGTCATACCTATTTATGAAGCAGGAGATATACCCTTAGCTTCAAATTACAGACCATTGAGTTCCACCTCAATCGTGGGTAAGATAATGGAATCAATACTTGCAGACGAATCAATACTGGAAGAGTCTTAGCACGGCTTCAGAAAATGGTGTTCTAGGCTTACAAATTTACTAGACCCTTTTTTTCACTTAGGTATTGACATTGTGTGTGTGTGTGTGTGTGTGTGTGTGTGTGTGTGTGTGTGTGTGTGTGCATTGCTAACGCCTAGTTCAATACTATAACATTCGGTTCACAGCTAAAGTACCTGGGTTCAATGCCCGGGCAAGGCGAGACGTATGAGCAGGTCTTCTTACACCTACTATCCCTGCTCACCTAGCAGTAAGTAGGTACGCCATAGTAGCCAGCTGTTAATATTAAATAAAATTAGGTATACTCGCAGGTCCTATTATATTCCCTCACATAGGATGGACTCAGTACATTGCATGTAGAAAGGTGCCAGGAGCTAGGACACTTATGTACAGTTCAGGACATTTACTAGAGGAAACGTATCGCTACTAGGGGATTCTTCAGTCGTATGGGAAATGGTCTGATGATACCGACATGATGTGGTAAAAGACTATCTGTCAAAAATACGGAAGTTAACACTGTATCCAAGATGCTGATCAACAGAATATTGCCCATTGTGGAGACAGCTCCAACATGATGTTGACAGATACTGCTACTGCTATTGCTACTGCTGCTACTACTACCACTGCTGCTACTACTAGTACCACCACTGCTACTACTGCTGCTTCTACTACCACTGCTACTACTACCACTGCTGCTACTACTAGTACCACCACTGCTACTACTGCTGCTGCTACTACTACCACTGCTACTACTACTACCACCACTGCTGCTACTACTACCACCACTACTACTACTACTACCACCACTGCTGCTACTACCACCACTGCTACTACTACTACTACTACTACTACTACTACTACTACTGCTGCTGCTACTACTACCACTACTACTACTACTACCACCACTGCTGCTACTACTACCACTGCTACTACTACTACTATTACCACTGCTACTACTACTACTACTACTACTACTACTGCCACTGCTACTACTACTACTACTACCTACTCTCGCAACATACCACCTGACTTCTGCCACTATATCCACACGTTCTCAGTTATCTCTGTATCAGGACTCAAGAACACAATCGTGGAGAAATGTTTCCTTTAATAATTGTTGTGAACTATATATCAGTGTCTTTTCTCGACATTCCACTATGGTCCAGTAGCCACGGCCGCTTCAAAGTCTTCTTTCCTGCCCAGATGTGGACCACTTCTTGTCACAACACGACCCAAAAGGATCCCAGTGGAAATAATTCATACTAATTCATCCTTGGTTATAAGCCTTCCGGGTTATTAACCTGCCGGGTTATTAACCTGCCGGGTTATTAACCTTCCGGGTTATTAACCTTCCGGGTTATTAACCTTCCGGGTTATTAACCTTCCGGGTTATTAACCTTCCGGGTTATTAACCTACCGGGTTATTAACCTGCCGGGTTATTAACCTTCCGGGTTATTAACCTTCCGGGTTATTAATCTTCCGGGTTATTAACCTGCCGGGTTATTAACCTTCCGGGTTATTAACCTTCCGGGTTATTAACCTGCCGGGTTATTAACCTTCCGGGTTATTAACCTGCCGGGTTATTAACCTGCCGGGTTATTAACCTGCCGGGTTATTAACCTTCCGGGTTATTAACCTACCGGGTTATTAACCTTCCGGGTTATTAATCTTCCGGGTTATTAACCTGCCGGGTTATTAATCTTCCGGGTTATTAATCTTCCGGGTTATTAACCTACCGGGTTATTAACCTGCCGGGTTATTAACCTTCCGGGTTATTAACCTACCGGGTTATTAACCTTCCGGGTTATTAATCTTCCGGGTTATTAACCTGCCGGGTTATTAATCTTCCGGGTTATTAATCTTCCGGGTTATTAACCTGCCGGGTTATTAACCTTCCGAGTTATTAACCTACCGGGTTATTAACCTGCCGGGTTATTAACCTTCCGGGTTATTAACCTACCGGGTTATTAACCTGCCGGGTTATTAACCTGCCGGGTTATTAACCTGCCGGGTTATTAACCTGCCGGGTTATTAACCTGCCGGGTTATTAACCTACCGGGTTATTAACCTTCCGGGTTATTAATCTTCCGGGTTATTAACCTGCCGGGTTATTAATCTTCCGGGTTATTAATCTTCCGGGTTATTAACCTGCCGGGTTATTAACCTTCCGAGTTATTAACCTACCGGGTTATTAACCTGCCGGGTTATTAATCTTCCGGGTTATTAACCTACCGGGTTATTAACCTGCCGGGTTATTAACCTTCCGGGTTATTAACCTACCGGGTTATTAACCTGCCGGGTTATTAACCTTCCGGGTTATTAATCTTCCGGGTTATTAACCTGCCGGGTTATTAACCTTCCGGGTTATTAATCTTCAGGGATATTAACCTGCCGGGTTATTAACCTTCCGGGTTATTAACCTGCCGGGGTTAATAAGACTCGCACATAACTCACGATTGTAGACCAACAGCTGGCCTCCCAGTCCCCAGCTGGTGCTTCTGTCCCCAGCTGGTGCTCCTGTCCCCAGCTGGTGAGCCTGTTTCCAGCTGTTGGGTTGCAGATAGCGCTCAGCTGACGGCTGACAACAGTGATCACAACTAAGGCTGGTTGCACTGATAGTATTGATTTATTCCCTCCGTGGACAGGTCAGAGTTGTTGTTCCTCTCTCCCCGCCCCTCAATCCTCCCCCTCCCCCCACTCTATCCTCCCACCCTCCCTCTATCATCTTCCCAGCCTTATCTTGGTTACTCTTCCTTTCTTCCTCCACTTTTTCCCCCTCTGCTATTCCCTTTTGCATGTTCTCCTTGTTTGCAGTCAACCAGCCAGTTCGCCGGACCGTCCGCCAACCAGTAAGCCAGCCAGCCAGCCAGCCAGTCAGCCAGCCAGCCAGCCAGCCAGTCAACCAGCAGCTGGCCAATCGCTTACCAGCTGTTTCAATACCTAGATCAGGGGAGTGCTGTGTTCATCCTTACGGAAGCGTGCTGAATGCTGAGGGTGTTGGTGTGGGGGTGTTGGTGTGGGGGTGTTGGTGTGGGGGTGTTGGTGTGGGGGTGTTGGTGTGAGGGTGTTGGTGTGGGGGTGTTGGTGTGGGGGTGTTGGTGTGGGGGTGTTGGTGTGGGGGTGTTGGTATGGGGGTGTTGGGGTGCGGGTGTTGGTGTGGGCGTGTAGGTGTGGGGGTGTAGGTGTGGGGGTGTTGGTGTGGGGGTGTTGGTGTGGGGGAGTTGGTGTGGGGGTGTTGGTGTGGGGGTGTTGGTGTGGGGGTGTTGGTGTGGGGGTGCTGGTGTGGGTGTGTTGGTATGGATGTGTTGGCATAGTATTGGTGTGGGTACATTAGCAACATAACACCACATACCACAACATTAAACACACACACTCCAACACATAAAACACTGTAACGCCACATAGCACCACACACTACAACTCAACACATAATAACACCATGTAACACACAGTAACACTACGTAACACACAATAGCACCATATAACACAATAACACCACATAACACACAATAACACCACATAACACACAATAAAACCACATAACACACAACACCACATAACACAAAATAACACCACAACACAAAACACCACATAACACACAATAACACCACATAACACACAATAACACCACATAACACACAACACCACATAACACACAATAACACCACGTAACACAATAACACCACATAACACACAACACCATATAACACAACCCCACATAAAACACAATAACACCACATAACACACAATAACACCACATAACACACAACACCACATAACACACTATAACACCACATAACACACAATAACACCACATAACACACAATAACACCACATAACACACAACACCACATAACACACTATAACACCACATAACACACAATAACACCACATAACACACAACACCACATAACACACAATAACACCACTCGCACACAATAACACCACATAACACACAATAACACCACATAACACACAATAGCACCACATAACACACAATAACACCACATAGCACACAATAACACCACATAACACACAATAACACCACACAACACACAATAACACCACATAACACAATAACACCACATAACACACAATAACATCACATAACACACAATAACACCACATAACACACACCACATAACACACAATAACACCACACAGCACACAATAACACCACATAACACACAATAACACCACATAACACACAACACCACATAACACACAATAACACCACTCGCACACAATAACACCACATAACACACAATAACACCAAATAACACACAATAACACCACATAACACACAATAACACCACATAAGATAAGATAAGATAAGATTTCGTTCGGATTTTTAACCCCGGAGGGTTAGCCACCCAGGATAACCCAAGAAAGTCAGTGCGTCATCGAGGACTGTCTAACTTATTTCCATTGGGGTCCTTAATCTTGTCCCCCAGGATGCGACCCACACCAGTCGACTAACACCCAGGTACCTATTCGCTGCTAGGTGAACAGGACAACAGGCGTAAGGAAACGTGTCGAAATGTTTCCACCCGCCGGGAATCGAACCCGGGCCCTCCGTGTGTGAAGCGGGAGCTTTAGCCACCAGGCCACCGGGCCACAATAACACACAATAACACCACATAGCACACAACCCCACATAACACACAATAACACATAACACACAATAACACCACATAACACACAATAACACCACATAACACACAATAACACCACAGAACACACTATAACACCACATAACACACAACACCACATAACACAATAACACCACATAACACAACACCACATAACACACAACACCACATAACACACAACACCACATAACACACAACATCACATAACACACAATAACACCACTCGCACACAATAACACCACATAACACACAATAACACCACATAACACACAATAACACCATATAACACACAATAAAACCACATAACACCACATAGCACACAACACCACATAACACACAATAACACCACATAACACACAATAACACCACATAACACACACCACATAACACAATAACACCACATAACACACAATAACACCACATAACACACAATAACACCACATAACACACAATAACACCACATAACACACAATAACACCACATAACACACAACACCACATAACCACAATAACACCACATAACACACAATAACACCACATAACACACAATAACACCACATAGCACACAATAACACCACATAATACACAATAACACCACATAACACACAATAACACCCCATAACACATAACACACAATAACACCACATAACACACAATAACACCACATAACACACAATAACACCACATAGCACACAACCCCACATAGCACACAATAACACGTAACACACAATAACACCACATAACACACAATAACATCACATAACACAATAACACCACATAACACACAATAACACCACATAACACACAATAACACCACATAACACACAATAACACCACATAGCACACAACCCCACATAGCACACAATAACATCACATAACACACAATAACATCACATAACACACAATAACATCACATAACACACAATAACACCACATAACACACAACACCACATAGCACACAACCCCACATAACACACAATAACATCATATAACACACAATAACACCACATAACACACAATAACATCACATAACACACAATACCACATAACACACAATAACATCACATAACACACAATAACACCACATAACACACAATACCACATAACACACAATAACATCACATAACACACAATAACACCACATAACACACAATAACACCACATAACACACAATAACACCACATAACACACAATAACACCACATAACACACAATAACACCACATAGCACACAACCCCACATAACACACAATAACACCACATAACACACAATAACACCACATAACACACAATAACACCACATAACACACAATAACACCACATAACACACAAGAACATCACATAACACACAATAACACCACATAACACACAATAACAGCACATAACACACAATAACAGCACATAACACACAATAACAGCACATAACACACAATAACACCACATAACACACAATAACACCACATAACACACAATAACACCACATAACACACAATAACACCACATAACACACAATAACATCACATAACACACAATAACACCACATAACACACAATAACACCACATAACACACAATAACACCACATAACACACAATAACACCACATAACACACAATAACATCACATAACACACAATAACACCACATAACACACAATAACATCACATAACACACAATAACACCACATAACACACAATAACATCACATAACACACAATAACACCACATAACACACAATAACATCACATAACACACAATAACACCACATAACACACAATAACACCACATAACACACAATAACACCACATAACACACAATAACACCACATAACACACAATAACACCACATAACACACAATAACACCACATAACACACAATAACACCACATAACACACAATAACACCACATCACACACAATAACATCACATAACACACAATAACATCACATAACACACATCACATAACACACAATAACACCACATAACACACAATAGCACCACATAACACACAATAACATCACATAACACACAATAACATCACATAACACACAATAACATCACATAACACACAATAACATCACATAACACACAATAACACCACATAACACACAATAACACCACATAACACACAATAACATCACATAACACACAATAACATCACATAACACACAATAACATCACATAACACACAATAACACCACATAACACACAATAACACCACATAACACACAATCACATAACACACAATAACATCACATAACACACAATAACATCACATAACACACAATAACACCACATAACACACAATAACACCACATAACACACAATAACATCACATAACACACAATAACACCACATAACACACAATAACATCACATAACACACAATAACACCACATAACACACAATAACACCACATAACACACAATAACACCACATGACACACAATAACACCACATAACACACAATAACACCGCATAACACACAATAACACCACATAACACACAATAACACCACAACACACAATAACATCACATAACACACAATAACACCACATAACACACAATAACACCACATAACACACAATAACACCACATAACACACAATAACACCACATAACACACAATAACACCACATAACACACAATAACACCACATAACACACAATAACACCACATAACACACAATAACACCACATAACACACAATAACACCACATAACACACAATAACAGCACATAACACACAATAACACCACATAACACACAACACCACATAACACACAATAACACCACATAACACACAATAACACCACATAACACACAATAACACCACATAACACACAATAACATCACATAACACACAATAACACCACATAACACACAATAACACCACATAACACACAATAACACCACATAACACACAATAACACCACATAACACACAATAACATCACATAACACACAATTACACCACATAACACACAATAACATCACAAAACACACAATAACATCACATAACACACAATAACATCACATAACACACAATAACACCACATAACACACAATAGCACCACATAACACACAATAACACCACATAACACACAATAACATCACATAACACACAATAACACTACATAACACACAATAACACCACATAACACACAATAATACCACATAACACACAATAACACCACATAACACACAATAACATCACATAATACACAATAACATCACATAACACAACATCACATAACACACAATAACACCACATAACACACAATAACACCACATAACACACAATAACATCACATAACACACAATAACATCACATAACACACAATAACACCACATAACACACAATAACACCACATAACACACAATAACATCACATAACACACAATAACACCACATAATACACAATAACACCACATAACACACAATAACACACAATAACACCACATAACGCACAATAACACCATATAACACACAATAACACCACATAACACACAATAACACCTCATAACATACAATAACACCACATAACACACAATAACACAACACAACACACAATAACACCACATAACACACAATAACACCGCATAACACACAATAGCGTCACATAACACACAATAACATCACATAACACACAATAACACCACATAACACACAATAACATCACATAACACACAATAACACCACATAACACACAATAACACCACATAACACACAATAACACCACATAACACACAATAACACCACATAACACACAATAACACCACATAACACACAATAACACCACATAACACACAATAACACCACATAACACACAATAACACCACATAACACACAACACCACAATAACACCACATAACGCACCACATAACACCACATAACACAATAACACTGTAACACCACATAACACACAATAACACTACATAACACACCACATAACACACAATAACACCACATAACACACCACATAACACCACATAACACACAATAACACCACATAACACACAATAACACCACATAACACACAATAACACCACATAACACACAATAACACCACATAACACACAATAACACCACATAACACACAATAACACCACATAACACACAATAACACCACATAACACACAATAACACCACATAACACACAATAACACCACATAACACACAATAACACCACATAACACACAATAACACCACATAACACACAATAACACCACATAACACACAATAACACCACATAACACACAATAACACCACATAACACACAATAACACCACATAACACACAATAACACCACATAACACACAATAACACCACATAACACACAATAACATCACATAACACACAATAACATCACATAACACACAATAACATCACATAACACACAATAACATCACATAACACACAATAACACCACATAACACACAATAACACCACATAACACACAATAACACCACATAACACACAATAACACCACATAACACACAATAACACCACATAACACACAATAACACCACATAACACACAATAACACCACATAACACACAATAACACCACATAACACACAATAACACCACATAACACACAATAACACCACATAACACACAATAACACCACATAACACACAATAACACCACATAACACACATGAACAAGAGTCAGCAACAGTTTAAAGGTCAAGTTAAAGGTACAAATTAAATGCTTTAATTAAATAACGTTAAATTGAAATAACGAAGTTGAACGTTGTAACTGTATAACCGGAGGTGTTAATATCCGGGTTAATTATCCTGGTTGATACAATAACAATAAAAACAAAATAACAGCAGCAACATTAAGAATAATAATAACAGTTAAAATAATAATAATAATGAAATTAATAATAATGAAAATAATAATCATAATAATAATAATCATAATAATAATGAAAATAATAATAATAATAATAATAATAATAATAATAATAATAATAATGAAAATAATGATAGTATAATAATAATAATAATAATAATAATAATAATAATAATGAAAATAATGATAGTATAATAATAATAATAATAATAATAATAATAATGAAATTAATAATAATGAAAATAATAACAATCATAATAATAATAATAATGAAAATAATAATAATAATAATGAAAATAATAATAATAATAATAATGGAAATAATGATAGTATAATAATAATAATAATAATAATAATAATAATAATGAAATTAATAACAATGAAAATAATAATAATAATAATAATAATAATGATAGTGAAAATAATAATGAAAATAATAATAATAATAATAATAATAATAATAATAATAATAATGAAAATAATAATAATAATAATAATAATAATGATAATAATAATAATAATAATAATAATAAAAATAATGAAAATAATGATAGTATAATAATAATAATAATAATAATAATAATAATAATGAAAATAATAATAATAATAATGGAAATAATGATAGTATAATAATAATAATAATAATAATAATAATAATGAAATTAATAATAATGAAAATAATAACAATCATAATAATAATAATAATAATAATAATAATAATAATAATAATAATAATAATAATAATAATAATAATAATAATAATAATAATAATAATAATAATAATAATAATAATAATAATAATAATAACAACAACAATAATAATAATAATAATAATAATAACAATAATAATAATGTATAATCAGTGTTCTAGTGAAGATCTTTGTAAGTTAAATTCTCTCCACCAAATTTAAGTTTTCAATGTTGGCGGGAATTATACCAGAAATTTTGTTAGTAACGTTATGAAAAGTAACGAGTACTTTTGTCTGCTTGGTACTCCATCATGTGTACTTTTGTCTGCTTGGTACTCCACCATGTGTACTTTTGTCTGCTTGGTACTCCACCATGTGTACTTTTGTCTGCTTGGTACTCCACCATGTGTACTTTTGTCTGCTTGGTACTCCATGTGTACTTTTGTCTGCTTGGTACTCCATCATGTGTACTTTTGTCTGCTTGGTACTCCACCATGTGTACTTTTGTCTGCTTGGTACTCCATCATGTGTACTTTTGTCTGCTTGGTACTCCACCATGTGTACTTTTGTCTGCTTGGTACTCCATCATGTGTACTTTTGTCTGCTTGGTACTCCACCATGTGTACTTTTGTCTGCTTGGTACTCCATGTGTACTTTTGTCTGCTTGGTACTCCATCATGTGTACTTTTGTCTGCTTGGTACTCCACCATGTGTACTTTTGTCTGCTTGGTACTCCACCATGTGTACTTTTGTCTGCTTGGTACTCCACCATGTGTACTTTTGTCTGCCTGGTACTCCATCATGTGTACTTTTGTCTGCTTGGTACTCCATCATGTGCACTTTTGTCTGCGTAGTACTCAGTCATGTGTACTTTTGTCTGCGTAGTATTCAATCATGTGTACTTTTGTCTGCTTGGTACTCCATCATGTGTACTTTTGTCTGCGTAGTACTCACTCATATGTACTTTTGTCTGCTTGGTACTCCATCATGTGTACTTTTGTCTGCATAGTACTCAATCATGTGTACTTTTGTCTGCGTAGTACTCAATCATGTGTACTTTTGTCTGCGTAGTACTCAATCATGTGTACCTTTGTCTGCGTAGTACTCAATCATGTGTATATTTGTCTGCGTAGTACTCAGTCATGTGTACCTTTGTCTGTGTAGCACTCAATCACGTGTACTTTTGTCTGCGTAGTACTCAATCATGTGTACTTTTGTCTGCTTGGTACTCCATCATGTGTACTTTTGTCCGCGTAGTACTTAATCGTGTGTGCTTTTATTTGCATAGTACTCAACCATTGATACTTTTATTTACATAGTACTCAACCATGCGTACTTTTATTTACATAGTACTCAACCATGCGTACTTTTATTTACATAGTACTCAACCATGCGTACTTTTATTTACATAGTACTCAACCATGCGTACTTTTATTTACATAGAAAAAGTCAGATCTAATCCTAAGAATAAAACAAAAGGCAAATGACTCGACCAGAAAAAAATGGCATTACAATTGACAGAAATAATTCGATACCCAGAGATGCCATTTTAATGATCATCTCTCTTACACAATCACGTCGAGAATAATTATACATATATTTTATTATTATTTATTATTATCACACTGGCCGATTCCCACCAAGGCAGGGTGGCCCGAAAAAGAAAAACTTTCACCATCATTCACTCCATCACTGTCTTGCCAGAAGGGTGCTTTACACTACAGTTTTTAAACTGCAACATTAACACCCCTCCTTCAGAGTGCAGGCACTGTACTTCCCATCTCCAGGACTCAAGTCCGGCCTGCCGGTTTCCCTGAACCCCTTCATAAATGTTACTTTGCTCACACTCCAACAGCACGTCAAGTATTAAAAACCATTTGTCTCCATTCACTCCTATCAAACACGCTCACGCATGCCTGCTGGAAGTCCAAGCCCCTCGCACACAAAACCTCCTTTACCCCCTCCCTCCAACCTTTCCTAGGCCGACCCCTACCCCGCCTTCCTTCCACTACAGACTGATACACTCTTGAAGTCATTCTGTTTCGCTCCATTCTCTCTACATGTCCGAACCACCTCAACAACCCTTCCTCAGCCCTCTGGACAACAGTTTTGGTAATCCCGCACCTCCTCCTAACTTCCAAACTACGAATTCTCTGCATTATATTCACACCACACATTGCCCTCAGACATGACATCTCCACTGCCTCCAGCCTCCTCCTCGCTGCAACATTCATCACCCATGCTTCACACCCATATAAGAGCGTTGGTAAAACTATACTCTCATACATTCCCCTCTTTGCCTCCAAGGACAAAGTTCTTTGTCTCCACAGACTCCTAAGTGCACCACTCACCCTTTTCCCCTCATCAATTCTATGATTCACCTCATCTTTCATAGACCCATCCGCTGACACGTCCACTCCCAAATATCTGAATACATTCACCTCCTCCATACTCTCTCCCTCCAATCTGATATCCAATCTTTCATCACCTCATCTTTTTGTTATCCTCATAACCTTACTCTTTCCTGTATTCACTTTTAATTTTCTTCTTTTGCACACCCTACCAAATTCATCCACCAATCTCTGCAACTTCTCTTCAGAATCTCCCAAGAGCACAGTGTCATCAGCAAAGAGCAACTGTGACAACTCCCACTTTATGTGTGATTCTTTATCTTTTAACTCCACGCCTCTTGCCAAGACCCTCGCATTTACTTCTCTTACAACCCCATCTATAAATGTATTAAACAACCACGGTGACATCACACATCCTTGTCTAAGGCCTACTTTTCCTGGGAAATAATTTCCATCTTTCCTACATACCCTAACTTGAGCCTCACTATCCTCGTAAAAACTCTTCACTGCTTTCAGTAACCTACCTCCTACACCATACACCTGCAACATCTGCCACATTGCCCCCCTATCCACAGTGTCATACGCCTTTTCCAAATCCATAAATGCCACAAAGACCTCTTTAGCCTTATCTAAATACTGTTCACTTATGTGTTTCACTGTAAACACCTGGTCCACACACCCCCTACCTTTCCTTAAGCCTCCTTGTTCATCTGCTATCCTATTCTCCGTCTTACTTTTAATTCTTTCAATAATAACTCTACCATACACTTTACCAGGTATACTCAACAGACTTATCCCCCTATAATTTTTGCACTCTCTTTTGTCCCCTTCGCCTTTATACAAAGGAACTATGCATGCTCTCTGCCAATCCCTAGGTACCTTACCATCTTCCATACATTTATTAAATAATTGCACCAACCACTCCAAAACTATATCTCCACCTGCTTTTAACATTTCTATCTTTTTCCCATCAATCCCGGCTGCCTTACCCCCTTTCATTTTACCTACTGCCTCACGAACTTCCCCCACACTCACAACTGGCTCTTCCTCACTCCTACAAGATGTTATTCCTCCTTGCCCTATACACGAAATGACAGCTTCCCTATCTTCATCAACGTTTAACAATTCCTCGAAATATTCCCTCCATCTTCCCAATACCTCTAACTCTCCATTTAATAACTCTCCTCTCCTATTTTTAACTGACAAATCCATTTTTTCTCTAGGCTTCCTTAACTTGTTAATCTCACTCCAAAACTTTTTCTTGTATATATATATATATATATATATATATATATATATATATATATATATATATATATATATATATATATATATATGTGTGTGTGTGTGTGTGTGTGTGTGTGTGTGTGTGTGTGTATATATGTCGTGCCGAATAGGCAGAACTTGCGATCTTGGCTTAAATAGCAACGCTTATCTTGCCATATAGGACAAGCGAAAATTTGTGTATGCAATAATTTCGCCAAAATCATTCTGAACCTAACGAAAAAAATATATTTCATTGTGTTTGTTTAGTATTAAATTACTGTAAACAAATCTAAAATATATTTAGTTGGGTTAGGCTAAAATAAATTGTTCTTGTTATAATAAGGTTAGGTAAGTTTTCTAAGATTCTTTTGGAGCAAAATTGAAAATTTTTACATTAACATTAATGAAAAAAATATATCTTTAAACGTATAAGAGAAAATTTTAGAAAGGACTTAATTTTAAATGAGTTCTTACTAATTGACCAGTTTTACATATTTTGCACGATATATATATATATATATATATATATATATATATATATATATATATATATATATATATATGCAATAAGATCACAGTAAACAGGTGATTTCAAAATATGCAAAACAACCACTCTGAAAGAATAGAGAAATTCCAAGCGCTTTCGTGACTACTCACATAATGTGAGTAGTCACGAAAGCGCTTGGAATTTCTCTATTCTTTCAGAGTGGTTGTTTTGCATATATATATATATATATATATATATATATATATATATATATATATATATATATATATATATATATATATATATATATATATATAGTGCAGCAGTATGTATATATACAGATGGAGAGGTGGCCCGGTGGCTAAAGCTCCCGCTTCACACACGGAAGGCCCGGGTTCGATTCCCGGCGGGTGGAAACATTCGACACGTTTCCTTACACCTGTTGTCCTGTTCACCTAGCAGCAAATAGGTACCTGGGTGTTAGTCGACTGGTGTGGGTCGCATCCTGGGGGACAAGATTAAGGACCCCAATGGAAATAAGTTAGACAGTCCTCGATGACGCACTGACTTTCTTGGGTTATCCTGGGTGGCTAACCCTCCGGGGTTAAAAATCCGAACGAAATCTTATCTTATCTTATATATCTATTTATACAGGGAGAGATGAATTTAATCCCGCTATAAGGGATTACAGATCTAAACTGGTGGTAAACAAGTGACATGCAGCCTTTATGACCCTCGTGCAGTACATCATAGACTTTAATAGTTCCCATCTAGATGGCTGTAGTTCCGCCCAAGATAACTCTATTTATGCCTTAGATATCTAAAGTGCCACCCTAGATGGCTATATAACCACTCCAGATGGTTACCATTGTTCCCCATACCAACACGTGGTATCAGCTGGCTCCCAGCTGGTGTTTGTGATATTGATCGAACCAGCTTCCACCAGTTCTGCGTCACTACCAACCACGCCACTACCAACCACGACTCCACCAAACACGACACTACAAATACGCCACTACCAACCACGCCACTAACAATCACGCCATCTCCATCAACGCCACCTTCATCCACGCCACTACCATCCACGCTACTACCAACACGCCACCACCACTACTCTCCACCCTCTCCACCAGCACGCAATCACTACTACACCACAACCACACCACCAAAAGACAGACCAGCTGGTGTGGTGTTGCACAGCTGGTGTGGTGTTACACAGCTGGTGTGGTGTTACACAGCTGGTGTGGTGCACAGCTGGTGTGGTGTTACACAGCTGGTGTGGTGTTACACAGCTGGTGTGGTGCACAGCTGGTGTGATGTTACACAGCTGGTGTGGTGTTGCACAGCTGGTGTGGTGTTACACAGCTGGTGTGGTGTTACACAGCTGTTGTGGTGTTACACAGCTGGTGTGGTGTTACACAGCTAGTGTGGTGTTACACAGCTGGTGTGGTGTTACACAGCTGATGTGGTGCACAGCTGGTGTGGTGTTACACAGCTGGTGTGGTGTTACACAGCTAGTGTGGTGTTACACAGCTGGTGTGGTGTTACACAGCTGGTGTGTGCACAGCTGGTGTGATATTACACAGCTGGTGTGGTGTTACACAGCTGGTGTGTGCACAGCTGGTGTGATATTACACAGCTGGTGTGGTGTTACACAGCTGGTGTGGTGTTGCACAGCTTGGACCATCACAAAACCTAACTACAGATTGCAAGTGGATCAGGATTTCAAAGTTCTTTCACTTCTCTGTGAGAGAGAGGCGAATATTATCTTATATAGCAGAACTGGATATATCAACAGTGTGCTGCTATACTGATCAATATAATAAACAGTGGGAACACCAGCAGTGTGCTGCTACACTGTTCTATATGATAGTTACACAGTGGGAACACCAGCAGTGTTTCCCTGTCATATTCTGTCACACTGGGTGGTGCTCACACAAGGTGTGTCAGCCTAAGGGAAGGAGGGGGGGGGGAGAAAGGAAGAGAGTAGAAAGGAAGATAGGAGGGAGAGATAGATAGGAGGGAGAGAAAGATAGGAGGTAGAGAGACGAGAGAGGGAAAGATAGGAGGGAGAGAAAGATAGGAGGCAGATAGAGAAAGATAGGAGACAGGGAGAGAGAGATGGGGAGAAAGATAGGAGACAGGGAGTGAAAGAGATGAGAAAGGAAAACAGGAAAGAAAGAAAGAAAAAGAGAAGAAAGGAAGAGAAAAGTAGAGATGGTGTATGTCGGGGATGCCTTACATTAGCACTGCCGAGCTGTCAGCATATTTCAAATGCTCGAGCGGTGATGCCACGGACTTCAAATACTGTCAGATTAGCAGAGTTCAAACTGCTCTGACGCCCCGCTGTTACTGTGTAGTCACACACGTACCGTCAGGCAGTTACGACGCCCCGCTGTTACTGTGTAGTCACACACGTACCGTCAGGCAGTTACGACGCCCCGTTGTTACTGTGTAGTCACACACGTACCCTCAGGCAGTTACGACGCCCCGCTGTTACTGTGTAGTCACACACGTACCCTCAGGCAGTTACGACGCCCCGCTGTTACTGTGTAGTCACACACGTACCCTCAGGCAGTTACGACGCCCCGCTGTTACTGTGTAGTCACACACGTAACCTCAGGCAGTTACGACGCCCCGTTGTTACTGTGTAGTCACACACGTACCGTCAGGCAGTTACGACGCCCCGCTGTTACTGTGTAGTCACACACGTACCCTCAGGCAGTTACGACGCCCCGTTGTTACTGTGTAGTCACACACGTAACCTCAGGCAGTTACGACGCCCCGTTGTTACTGTGTAGTCACACACGTACCCTCAGGCAGTTACGACGCCCCGCTGTTACTGTGTAGTCACACACGTACCGTCAGGCAGTCACGACGCCAGACTGCAGGCTCGCCTTTCCTTATAATATATTCTTAACATACATCTGTACAACCGTCTCACTTATTATTTACCATCACTCCACTTAAGAACCCTCCACGACAATCACTCCAGGGTGTCATCAGTCACTCCAGGGTGTCATCAATCACTCAATCTCGCCTTCAAAGACCACAACAATGTATCTACCGCATCTGCTAGGAAAATGATAGGATGGATAATGAGAACCTTCAAAACTAGGGACACCAAGCCCATGATGATTCTCATCAAATCGCTTGTTCTCTCTAGGCTGGAATACTGCTGTACATTAACTGCCCTCTTCAAGGCAGGCGAAATTGCTGACCTGGAGAGTGTACAGAGAACTTTCACGGCACATATATGTACAATAAAGCACCTAAATTACTAAGAACGGTTGAAGTCCTTTGATTTGTATTCCCTGGAATGCAGGCGAGAAAGATAGATGATAATATACAGTTAGAAAATCCTAGAGGGATTAGTAGCAAACCTGCACACGAAAATCACTCCCTATGAAAGCTAAAGACTCGGCAGGAGATGCAACATTCACCCATTGAAAAGCAGGGGCACCATGAATACACTAAGAGACAACACAGTAAGTGTCAGGGGCCCAAGGCTGTTCAACTGCCTCCCAGCATACATAAAGGGGTTACCAATAGATCCCTGACTGTCTTCAAGAAGGCACTGGACAAGTACCTAAAGTCAGTACCTGATAAGCCGGGCTGTGGTTCGTACGTCAGTTTGCGTGAGGCCAGCAGTAACAGCCTGGTTGATCAGACCCTGATCCACCATGAGACCTGGTCTCAGACCTGGCCGCGAGAGCGTTGACCTCGAAACCCTCTCCAGGTATACTCCAGGGTATCATCAATCACTCCAGGGTGTCATCAATCACTCCTTAGTGCCATCAATCACTCCTTAGTGTCATCAGTCATTTCAGGGTATCATCAATCAAGACCCCTCCACTGACATCAAGGAACACACACTGTATATTCAGGAGGTTCCTCTAAACCTATAAGGGTCATAAAATTAAGCGTACCCCAGTGTGTTTAGATTTAACAAAGTCACAAGGTCACAGGGTCACAACTTTGGCCAGGGTAAGTTAGGTTACATTTAGTTAGGTCAAAGTAGGTTGGGACAGGTTATATGAAGTTAGATATATTTCGTTAAAATGCATCACATTAGGTTAGATTGAGGTTCCATAAAGTTACGTTAAGTTAGGTTAGCTTAGGTTAGATAGGTTAGGTTAGGTAATGTTAGGTTAGGCAAGATAATGTAAGGTTAGGTTAGGTTAGGTAAGGTAATGTAAGGTTAGGTTAGGTTAGGTTAGGTAACGTAAAGTTAAGCTAGGCTTGTTTAGGTTTGGTTATGTGAGGTTAGGTAAGATAATGTAAGGTTAGGTTAGGTTAGGCAAGATAACGTAAGGTTAGGTTAGGTTAGGTTAGGTAACGTAAAGTTAAGCTAGGCTTGTTTAGGTGTGGTTATGTGAGGTTAGGTAAGATAAGGTAAAGTTGGGTAAGGTTAAGAAAGGTTAGATAATGTTAAGCAAGGTTAGTTTTGGTTAGATTACGATATTTTATGTTAGATTACTTTAAATTGGGTTAGATTAGGTTAGGTTAGGTTATGTCATCGCAAGTTACTTTCTCCTATGTCTCATCTAAGGCTTTTCTAGATTGTGTAGCGCAACACCATGCACAGTTTTGCTAGTGTGTGTGTGTGTGTGTGTGTGTGTGTGTGTGTGTGTGTCCAGGGAAGCGAGGTCAACTCCACCTTACCTTAAACAAGACATAAGGTGTCTTAATGTTGCTTTAATGAGACTGACCTCTCCCTGACCCGTTTGCTGGTCGTCACTGGTTGGCATGTTGCAAGGAGCGGCTAGTGTGACACCTTGAGGTGGCCCATGGCTTGGTTGGCAACGCTCTCGACTCACACACTGAGTGTCCGTGGATCAGTCCCCGACACGGGTGGAAACGTTTGACATGTTTCCTTACACCTGCTGTACCTGTTCACCAAGCAGTAAGCAGGTACCTGGGTGTTAGTCACTTTATATCTGCTGCCCCTGTTCACCTAGCAGTAAGTAGGTATCTGGGTATTAGTCACTTTACACCTGCTGTCCCTGTTCACCTAGCAGTAAGTAGGTACCTGTGTATTAGTCATTTTACACCTGCTGTCCCTGTTCACCTAGCAGTAAGAAGGTACCTGGGTATTAGCCACTTTACACCTGCTGTCCCTGTTCACCTAGCAGTAAGTAGGTACCTCTTCATATTCCTCTCAAAGATTCACATCGCGTACAAAAATACAGGATTTAATACCATCTGGTAAAGTAGTTTAAAGTATATATATATATATATATATATATATATATATATATATATATATATATATATATATAAATGCATAGACTTAGAATATTATTAAAACATTTCGATCCTCTAACTTCGCTCACTTCAGTGAAAATAGAATATCTGCGAGATGAATATTGAAACACATGTACAACAGTTGGGTATCTTTATTGATGAAACGTTTCGCCCACAGAGCAGACTTCAGTCAAGTACAAAGGGCGCAGTAGATGGACTGATTACATCTGCTGCCTTTGTAGTTGACTGAAAAAGTCTACTGTGTAGGCGAAACGTTTCATCAGTGAAGATACTTAACTGTTGCACATGTGTTTTAATCTTCATGTATACCATACATATACAAGTCTGTGGCTAAGGTGCTGGTCTGGAGGTCTACGACTCACTAGCCGCGAGTTCAATCTCCACCCGTGCCGTGGTTTGTGTAGTCTTCCCCTCCTGGTAATAAGTCCCATAGGCCGGGTATTATACTATGTAATATTTATTCTTTAGGTGAATTGTGTATTCTCTGTTTTTGCTGTGTAAACACCAGCGTAGCGAGCGGTAACTCTAGCTTCCAACACCCCTTACAACGAATGCCCACCAGAATTTAGCGCTTAACGTTAAGAATTATTAAAACTGCTTCTTCCGCTCTCAACGCGAAGGGCATCGTACAGTGTTTGCAAATTTGTTTGCGTCTTTACGGTAATTCCCATCCGGCTGTGCTGAGGTCCATTCCCAGGATGTCTGGCTTATTCTCAGAGGACAATAAACAGTTTTATGTACGTTGCTGACCCGCTGGGGGTAATTAGTGTAATCTCCGGCTTGTTTGACTCATAAGTATACAGTTTTGTGTTCCGTAATGGCCCGATAGAGGAAATTAGTGTGACCCCCGGCTTGTTAATTCACAAATAAACAGTTTTGTGTCCTATAATGACCAGCTGCAGGTAGTGTGACCTCCATCTTATTTGACTCGGGCGGGGGAAATACATGGAAACAGAAAATTATACATCCCAAAATATCCAATGAGGGAGTAAATGAGAGAGAAAATATACAGCAATTCTCTCTCTCTGTTTATATTTTGGATAGTTCATACGTCAGCTGTCACTAACACACCTTGGATGGTTGACACAGGCTCCCAGCTGTCACTAACACACCTTGGATGGTTGACACAGGCTCCCAGGTGTCACTAACACACCTTGGATGGTTGACACAGGCTCCCAGCTGTCACTAACACACCTTGGATGGTTGACACAGGCTCCCAGGTGTCACTAACACACCTTGGATGGTTGACACAGGCTCCCAGGTGTCACTAACACACCTTGGGTGGTTGACACAGGCTCCCAGGTGTCACTAACACACTTTGAATGGTTGACACAGGCTCCCAGGTGTCACTAACACACCTCGGATGGTTGACACAGGCTCCCAGGTGTCACTAACATACCTTGGATGGTTGACACAGGCTCCCAGGTGTCACTAACACACTTTGGATGGTTGACACAGTCTCCCAGCTGTCACTAACACACCTTGGATGGTTCAGTATCCCAAGTGTCACTAACACACCTTGGATGGTTCAGTCTTCCAGCTGTCACTAACACACCTTGGATGGTTCAGTCTTCCAGCTGTCACTAACACACCTTGGATGGTTCAGTATCCCAAGTGTCACTAACACACCTTGGATGGTTCAGTCTTCCAGCTGTCACTAACACACCTTGGATGGTTCAGTCTCCCTGGTGTCACTAACACACCTTGGATGGTTCAGTATCCCAGGTGTCACTAACACACCTTGGATGGTTCAGTCTCCCAGGTGTCACTAATACACCTTGGATGGTTCAGTCTCCCAGGTGTCAGTAACACACCTTGGATGGTTCAGTCTTCCAGGTGTCACTAACACACCTTGGATGGTTCAGTCTCCCAGGTGTCACTAATACACCTTGGATGGTTCAGTCTCCCAGGTGTCACTAACACACCTTGGATGGTTCAGTCTCCCTGGTGTCACTAACACACCTTGGATGGTTCAGTCTCCCAGGTGTCACAAACACACCTTGGATGGTTCAGTCTCCCAGCTGTCAGTAACACACCTTGGATGGTTCATCTCCCAGGTGTCACAAACACACCTTGGATGGTTCAGTCTCCCAGCTGTCAGTAACACACATTGGATGGTTCAGTCTTCCAGGTGTCACTAACACACCTTGGATGGTTCAGTCTCCCAAGTGTCAGTAACACACATTGGATGGTTCATCTCCCAGGTGTCACAAACACACCTTGGATGGTTCAGTTTCCCAGCTGTCACTAACACACATTGGATGGTTCAGTCTCCCAGGTGTCACTAACACACCTTGGATGGTTCAGTCTCCCAGCTGTCACTAACACACCTTGGATGGTTCAGTCTCCCAGCTGTCAGTAACACACCTTGGATGGTTCAGTCTCCCAGCTGTCAGTAACACACCTTGGATGGTTCAGTCTCCCAGGTGTCACTAACACACCTTGGATGGTTCAGTCTCCCAAATGTCACTAATACACCTTGGATGGTTCAGTCTCCCAAGTGTCAGTAACACACCTTGGATGGTTCAGTCTCCCAGGTGTCACTAACACACCTTGGATGGTTCAGTCTCTCGGGTGTCACTAACACACCTTGGATGGTTCAGTCTCCCAGGTGTCACTAACACACCTTGGATGGTTCAGTCTCCCAGGTGTCACTAACACACCTTGGATGGTTCAGTCTCCCAGGTGTCACTAACACACCTTGGATGGTTCAGTCTCCCAGGTGTCACTAACACACCTTGGATTGTTCAGTCTCCCAGGTGTCACTAACACACCTTGGATGGTTCAGTCTCCCAGATGTCACTAACACACATTGGATGGTTCAGTCTCCCAGGTGTCACTAACACACCTTGGATGGTTCAGTCTCCCAGGTGTCACTAACACACCTTGGATGGTTCAGTCTCCCAGGTGTCACTAACACACCTTGGATGGTTCAGTCTCCCAGGTGTCACTAACACACCTTGGATGGTTCAGTCTCCCAGGTGTCACTAACACACCTTGGATGGTTCAGTCTCCCAGGTGTCACTAACACACCTTGGATGGTTCAGTCTCCCAGGTGTCACTAACACACCTTGGATGGTTCAGTCTCCCAGGTGTCACTAACACACCTTGGATGGTTCAGTCTCCCAGGTGTCACTAACACACCTTGGATGGTTCGGTCTCCCAGGATGTCACTAACACACCTTGGATGGTTCAGTCTCCCAGGTGTCACTAAAACACCTTGGATGGTTCAGTCTCCCAGGTGTCACTAACACACCTTGGATGGTTCAGTCTCCCAGGTGTCACTAACACACCTTGGATGGTTCAGTCTCCCAGGTGTCACTAACACACCTTGGATGGTTCAGTCTCCCAGGTGTCACTAACACACCTTGGATGGTTCAGTCTCCCAGGTGTCACTAACACACCTTGGATGGTTCAGTCTCCCAGGTGTCACTAACACACCTTGGATGGTTCAGTCTCCCAGGTGTCACTAACACACCTTGGATGGTTCAGTCTCCCAGGTGTCACTAACACACCTTGGATGGTTCAGTCTCCCAGGTGTCACTAACACACCTTGGATGGTTCAGTCTCCCAGGTGTCACTAACACACCTTGGATGGTTCAGTCTCCCAGGTGTCACTAACACACTTTGGATGGTTCAGTCTTCCAGGTGTCACTAACACACCTTGGATGGTTCAGTCTCCCAGGTGTCACTAACACACCTTGGATGGTTCAGTCTCCCAGGTGTCACTAACACACCTCGGATGGTTCAGTCTCCCAGGTGTCACTAACACACCTTGGATGGTTCAGTCTCCCAGGTGTCACTAACACACCTTGGATGGTTCAGTCTCCCAGGTGTCACTAACACACCTTGGATGGTTCAGTCTCCCAGGTGTCACTAACACACCTTGGATGGTTCAGTCTCCCAGGTGTCACTAACACACCTTGGATGGTTCAGTCTCCCAGGTGTCACTAACACACCTTGGATGGTTCAGTCTCCCAGATGTCACTAACACACCTTGGATGGTTCAGTCTCCCAGGTGTCACTAACACACCTTGGATTGTTCAGTCTCCCAGGTGTCACTAACACACCTTGGATGGTTCAGTCTCCCAGGTGTCACTAACACACCTCGGATGGTTCAGTCTCCCAGGTGTCACTAACACACCTTGGATGGTTCAGTCTCCCAGGTGTCACTAACACACCTTGGATGGTTCAGTCTCCCAGGTGTCACTAACACACCTTGGATGGTTCAGTCTCCCAGGTGTCACTAACACACCTTGGATGGTTCAGTCTCCCAGGTGTCACTAACACACCTTGGATGGTTCAGTCTCCCAGGTGTCACTAACACACCTTGGATGGTTCAGTCTCCCAGGTGTCACTAACACACCTTGGATGGTTCAGTCTCCCAGGTGTCACTAACACACCTTGGATGGTTCAGTCTCCCAGGTGTCACTAACACACCTTGGATGGTTCAGTCTCCCAGGTGTCACTAACACACCTCGGATGGTTCAGTCTCCCAGGTGTCACTAACACACCTTGGATGGTTCAGTCTCCCAGGTGTCACTAACACACCTTGGATGGTTCAGTCTCCCAGGTGTCACTAACACACTTCGGATGGTTCAGTCTCCCAGGTGTCACTAACACACTTCGGATGGTTCAGTCTCCCAGGTGTCACTAACACACTTCGGATGGTTCAGTCTCCCAGGTGTCACTTTGGATGGTTCAGTCTCCCAGGTGTCACTAACACACCTTGGATGGTTCAGTCTCCCAGGTGTCACTAACACACTTTGGATGGTTCAGTCTCCCAGGTGTCACTAACACACTTCTCCAAGTCATAATTTTCAAAATGTTTTTGTAATCATTAAGTTGACTGGTCACTGCGACAAACCTCTGTCTTGAAGCTCACTCGAGGTGATCAGGCCACCTAGCATTTCTTGCCTCTCTCATCCTCTCTATCCAGAACCTTTCTCATTTCCCTCTCTTCCTGTCTACCCACTACCTTTCTTCTTTCTCTCTCTTCCTTTTTACTCACAATCTTTCTCATTTCTCTCTCTCTTCCTTTCTACCCACAGCCTTCCTCATTTCTCTCTCTCTTCCTGTCTGTCAACAACCTTCCTCATTTCTCTCTCTTCCTTTCTACCCACAACCTTTCTTATTTCTATGTTCACCTACGATCTTCTTCAATATATTTTGCTTCCCCAGTCTTCTTTCCCCTTCTCATTATCCCTTTTTTTTGGTTTAAAACGAGTATACGTTTATCTCACAGGGAAATAGGAAAAAATATTCCCTAATCTCAGGAAAGATACACATTTATATAGGCAGGCTAGGTTTCAACTCTCTCTACTGCCATGTTCCCCATGGCAATAATCCAGGTAATTTAAGAACCATCCAGCGTATTTTAATCTCTAAAATAAGGATAAATCCTCAATAAGTACACGTTGAATGAAATCCATTTGAAGGTCAGATTGCTAGGTTTGAAGACTATCTGCCGCTCGTGGGTTCATAAAGCACACTGACACGTGGAATACTTCAAGATTTAAAGCCCTGTAAAGTCCCAGTGTAAATACATACACTGAGATACTTCTCTCACGGCTGACTACGACAATGTTAAGGTATAAAGCTCGAGGAATATACAAAATATTGATCTTTCGGTGTATTTACCCGTCTATGTATATACTGGTATATACACGTCTATGTATATACTTGTATATACACTTCTATGTATATACTGGCATATACACGTCTATGTATATACTGGTATATACACGCCTATGTGTTTGTAGTGCAAGAATGGTATATAATACCGACAAGATGAAATTAAGACACATGTGCAACATCTGGGTATCTTTATTGTAGACGTTTCGCCCTCCAGTGGCTTTATCAATACAAATTCTAGGACATAACTTGAAGACAGTAGGACTATATACAGAAGATGAGGTAATCAGTCCCTCAACCATGGAGTAGGTGCAAAGAGCACCGTAGTCGTGGAGATAAAGCCACTGGATGGCGAAACGTCTACAATAAAGATACCGAGATGTTGCACATGTGTCTTAATTTCATCTTGTCGGTATTATATACCATTCTTGCACAACTTGTCAGACACTGCAACATCATGGAATCTTAATTCTGAGGACATGTACATAACCTTCACGACTACGACAACTACTACTACAACTAACCCATCTCTTTGGGAAGGACCTACTTCCACTGGGGAATCCCGCCTACCAGTGACTATGCCCTCGTCTGCTACACCTGACGTTACTATATAAGCGCCAGGCTCCTTGCTTCTGCTTCAGAATCTCCACGACTATGATGCTCTTCGCACCTACTCCTAGGTTGAGGGACTGATTACCTCACCTTCTGTATATAGTCCTACTGTCTTCAAGTTATGTCCTAGAAATTGTATTGATAAAGCCACTGGATGGCGAAACGTCTACAATAAAGATATCCAGATGTTGCACATGTGTCTTAATTTCATCATATGTGTTTGTAGATGAATGGTTCAGAGAACCGACATGTTGTTGAATTAGATACATGTGCAACTCTTGGGTATCTTTATTGAGGAAACGTTTCGCCACACAGTGGCTTCATCAGTCCATACAAAGGAGAAACTTTAAGAACCGGAGGAGAATGCGGTAATCAGTCTCTCAGCCTTGAGTCGATGTGGTCAGTCCATCAATCTTGAATAGAATACGGCATATGAGCGGAGAAGCAGCTTATAAACCGTAGGCAGGAGAGGTGCAGCAGTCGTAGGTGGTGTCACATTTGTCCAATGTGGAAGTAATTCGTGCCCAAGGGTTAGGCAAGTGAAGAATTCCCATGTATTAAGATCCCAAGAAGTTGCAGTGTCTGACAGGATTGTAGATGAATGGTTCAGAGAACCGACATGTTGTTGAATTAGACACATGTGCAACTCACATGTGTCTAATTCAACAACATGTCGGTTACAAAGCATGGCTTGCTTCTGCAGTGTTTTAAAAATTGAGGTTGGAGAGTTGAAGGAGGAGGTCTTGCTTCTCCAGGAGGAGATTAGGAGGCTGAAGGTCCACCTTAATGGGTCTGGGAGAGAGTGTGAGGTGGCTGAAGTTGTGGGGAATGAGGCTTCTAGCAGTGAGGTGCAGTCTGTCTCTCGCTGTGAGGAGGCTGCAGGTGGGGAGGTAGCAACGGCTACCAGCAGTGAGGTGCAGTCCAGCACCTGCTACAAGTGGCGAGTGGTAACCAGTAATGGGAGGAGAATCAGAATAAGGAAAGTTAAGAGTGAAGATCTGAAGGTAGGAAATCGCTTCTCTGTTCCTCAGGATGAATGTACTTCAGAGGCCAGTGAAGGTAAGGGTACTACTGCCCCTGCTAACAGAGGTAAGTGCATTCTTGTGGTTGGCGACTCTCAGGTAAGATATATTGACCGTGCTTTTTGTAATAGGAATAAGAAGATGAGAGATAGAGTGTGCTTCCCTGGAGCTGGTGTTGGGGACATAGTTAACAGGCTAGATAATATCATGTCAGGTAATGGGAACAAGCCCATTATCTGTCTCAGTGCTGGTGGAAATGATATTGGGAAGGGTAGGAGAGAAGAGCTGCTAGATAAGTACAGGTCAGCTATAGCTTTTATTAAGTCTAAGGGAGGGGTCCCAATCATATGTAGCATATTGCCTAGAAGGGGAGTAGGAAATGAATGGTTGTCTAGGGCAATTGGTGTAAATTGCTGGCTAGACAGATACTGCAAGGAAGGAAATAAATGGTATCAAATACTGACACAGTAGAAATATAAACACATATGCAGTATAATGTGATCCTTTATTGACAACGTTTCACCCACACAGTGGGCTTTTTCAAGGCACACACATATCTGTGTGTGGCTTGAAAAAGCCCACTGTGTGGGTGAAACGTTGTCAATAAAGGATCACATTATACTGCATATGTGTTTATATTTCTACTGCAAGGAACTTGCAATCCCATTCATTGACAACTGGAACAACTTTTATGGCAAACATGATATGTATGCAAGGGATGGGGTACATCTCTCTGGGGCTGGGGTGGTAGCACTTGCAAACTCAATTGAGAAGGCCATTGGTGAAATGCCTATGATTTTAAACTGATAGAAGATAGAGATATGGGTGTGTGTGGGAAACAAGCAGTTTGCAACACTAGGGTTGGAAACAGTAAATGTATAAAAGGCATTCAGCATGAAGTTATAAATAAAGACAATAGATCAGGTCAGCAAACAAAGGGGGACAGCAGAGGGCAGCAAGGGACTAGCTCCCTTAAGGTTTACTATAGTAATAGCAGGAGTGTAAGAAATAAGATAGATGAGCTAAGATTAATTGCAAGTGCAGGAAACATTGATATTATTGCTATAACAGAGACCTGGCTCAATCTGAAAGATAGAGAGATGCCCTCTGAATGTCACATACAAGGCTATAAATTATTCCACACTGACAGGGTCAACAGGAAGGGTGGTGGAGTAGCGATGTATGTCAGAGACAATTTAAATTGTTGTGTTAGACAAGATATAAAATTAGAAGCGTTGGCCACTGAATCTGTTTGGTTACAGCTTCTCGAGGGCCGAGAAAAACTAATTTTGGGTGTGATTTACAGGGCCCCAAATCTTGATAGGGAGTGCAGTAAACTTCTATGGGACGAAATTCGTAAGGCATCTACATACGAAAATGTTGTGCTAATGGGAGATTTCAACTATAGACAAATTGACTGGAGCAATTTGACAGGAAATTTAGTCAGGTGACTTTCTTGATACGATCCAGGATTGTTTTTTAAAACAGTTTGTGACAGAGCCAACTAGGGGAAATAACCTCCTTGACTTGGTTCTTGCCAGTAGGGAAACACTAATTAATAATCTTGAGGTTAATGATGAGCTTGGGGAAAGTGATCACAAATCACTCAGTTTTAATATATCATGGAATTCCCCTAATAATGGCAATCAAGTCTCCGTCCCTGACTTTCGCTTGGCTGATTTCATAGGACTGAAAAATTACTTAGGTGGGCTGAACTGGAATGACCTGACTAAGGGTCAGGTAGGTGGTGATAGTTGCCGATATGACGCTTTCCAGGGCATAGTTCTAGCTGCTCAGTCAAATTATGTTCCAAATAGGGACATCAGATCAAACAAAAATGATCCTAAATGGATGAACAATAGATTAAAATATCTGATTGGTCAAAAGAGAGAGATATATAGGCAAATCAAAAGAGGAGAGGGGCAATTAAGAAATCAATATATTCAGTTAAAGAGAGAAATAAAAAAGGGAATTAGAAAAGCAAAAAGAGATTATGAGGTTAAAGTTGCAAGAGAATCGAAGACTAACCCAAAATGATTCTTTCAGGTATACAGAAGTAAGATCAGGGACAAGATAGGCCCACTCAAAAGTTCCTCAGGTCAGCTCACTGACAGTGATAAGGAAATGTGTAGAATTTTTAACACATACTTCCTCTCAGTTTTTACACAGGAGGATACCAGCGATATTCCAGAAATGATAAATTATGTAGAACAGGGCGATAATAAACTGTGCACGATTAGAGTCACAAGTGACATGGTCCTTAGGCAAATAGATAAATTAAAACCTAACAAATCCCCAGGCCCTGATGAATTGTATGCAAGGGTTCTAAAGGAATGTAAAGAGGAGCTTAGCAAACCTTTGGCTAATCTTTTCAACATATCACTACAAACTGGCATGGTGCCAGATAAGTGGAAAATAGCAAATGTGATACCTGTTTTCAAAGCAGGTGACAGGTCCTTAGCTTCGAACTATAGACCAATAAGCCTAACCTCCATAGTGGGAAAATTTATGGAGTCAATAACTGCCGAGGCAGTTTGTAGCCACCTTGAAAAGCATAAATTAATCAACGAATCTCAGCATGGTTTTACAAAGGGGCGTTCCTGCCTTACGAATTTATTAACTTTTTTCACTAAGGTATTTGAGGAGGTAGATCATGGTAATGAATATGATATTGTGTATATGGACTTCAGTAAGGCTTTTGACAGGGTCCCACATCAGAGACTATTGAGGAAAATTAAGGCACATGGAATAGGAGGAGAAATTTTTTCCTGGATAGAGGCATGGTTGACAAATAGGCAGCAGAGAGTTTGCATAAATGGGGAGAAATCAGAATGGGGAAGCGTCACGAGCGGTGTTCCACAGGGGTCAGTGTTGGGCCCCCTGCTGATCACAATCTACATAAACGACATAGATGAGGGCATAAAGAGCGACATCAGCAAGTTTGCCGATGACACCAAAATAGGCCGTCGAATTCATTCTGACGAGGACATTAGAGCACTCCAGGAAGATTTGAATAGACTGATGCAGTGGTCGGAGAAGTGGCAGATGCAGTTTAATATAGACAAATGCAAAGTTCTAAATGTTGGACAGGACAATAACCATGCCACATATAAACTAAATAATGTAGATCTGAATATTACGGATTGCGAGAAAGATTTAGAAGTTCTGGTTACCAGTAATCTGAAACCAAGACAACAGTGCATAAGTGTTCGCAATAAAGCTAATAGAATCCTTGGCTTCATATCAAGTAGCATAAATAATAGGAGTCCTCAGGTTGTTCTTCAACTCTATACATCCTTGGTTAGGCCTCATTTAGATTATGCTGCACAGTTTTGGTCACCGTATTACAGAATGGATATAAATGCTCTGGAAAATGTACAAAGGAGGATGACAAAGTTGATCCCATGTATCAGAAACCTTGGTATAAACCTTGGTAATAAATACCGACAAGTTGGTTTAGAAAGACACGTAAGCAAACACTATAACATGAGCATCGAAATGCCTCTAACAGAGACGATGTAAGGTACGCCTGTGTCCTCCACAGAGACTCCACGGGGCATTTGATGAACTGGAACGAGGCACAACTCGTTCTCACCGAACCAGACCTCAGACGCCGACGGTGCCTACAATAAATGTCACATTAGTTGCACTTGTGTCCTTTTACTTTACATATTGTCGGTAATTCTACCAACTTTGTGATTTGATAAAGTTCACTGTGTGGGCGAAACGTTGTCAATACAAGATCACATTATACTGCATTTGTGTTTATTTTTACACCGTTTATGTGTAGAATACGCCATTTGTATGCTGGTTTCAATCCTATCAACTACACGAAGGTCAAATATGATAATGGTTCACAATAACAGGCTGAGGGACTGACCACCTCAAAACTGCATCTTCAAGGGTGACGGTCTAATTATTCGACTGAAGAAGCCTACTGTGTAGGCGAAACGTTTCGAAATAAAGATACCTAACTGTTTTTCATAATAAAATTAAGGTAAACCTTTATATGAGGAATTACCACTTCCTAGAGTATAAGAACATAAGAACATAAGAACATAAGAACGAAGGAACACTGCAGAAGGCCTACTGGCCCATGCGAGGCAGGTCCAAGTCTCCTACCGGCTTAAGCCAATGCACCCAACCTAGTCAGGTCAGGTCACATTGAATTAAGGGAGGAACACGGCAACCGACCTGGTAGGACAAGCTATCAGGTCCAACTCACACCCACCCACATCCACTCATGTATTTATCCAACCTATTTTTAAAGCTACACATGTGGGCCAGAGTATACACACGAGGATAGACTGAGGACCCTGAATCTGCACTCTCTAGAAAGGCGTATTATTAGGGGGGATATGATTGAGGTGTATAAATGGAAGAGAGGAATAAATAAAGGGGATGTAAATAACGTGCTGAAAATATCTAGCCTAGACAGGACTCGCAGCAATGGTTTTAAGTTGGAAAAATTTAGATTCAGGAAGGATATAGGAAAGTACTGGTTTGGTAATAGAGTTGTGGATGAGTGGAACAAACTCCAGAGTACAGTTATTGAGGCTAAAACGTTGTGTAGTTTTAAAAATAGGTTAGATAAATACATGAGTGGGTGTGGGTGGGTGTGAGTTGGACCTGACTAGCTTGTGCTGCTGGGTCTGGTACAATGCTCCATCCTTGAGTGGGGATGACCAGACTGGGTGGGTCATTGGGATAATCCGGTGGGTGGGTCATTGGTCTAATCCGGGGGGAGGGGGGGGAGGGACATGGACCTGCTCCGCAAGGGTCAGTAGGCCTGTTGCAGTTTTCCTTCTTTCTTACGTTCTTATGTTCTTATGTATAGTCCGGCAACATTTAGATGACATTCGACAAGGGATATAGAGTATATTGATTCCTTAGCCTTGTTTGAACTCCCGTGTGTCGATAGTGTTAGGTTATACTGGGTTATCCTAGGTTAGGTTATGTTAAGTTATCCTAGGTTAGCTTAGGTTATATTAGGTTATCTTAGGCTAAGTTAGATTACATTGGATTATCATAGGTTAGGTTATATTTGGTTATACTAGGTTAGGTTAAGTTATGTTTGCTTGTCTTAGGTTAGCTTAGGTTATATTGGGTTATCTTAGGCTAAGTTAGGTTACATTGGGTTATCCTAGGTTAGGTTATATTAGGTTATCCTAGGTTAGGTTAGGTTACATTGGGTTATCCTAGGTTAGCTTTGGTTGTATTGGGTTATCCTAGGCTAAGTTAGGTTACATTGGGTTTTCCTAGGTTAGGTTATGTTGGATTATCCTAGGTTAGGTAAGGTTATATTGGGTTATCCTAGGTTAGCTTAAGTTACATTGGGTTATCCTAGGTTAGGTTATGTTAGGTTATCCTAGGTTAGATTAGGTTGTATTGGGTTATCCTAAGCTAAGTTAGGTTACATTGGGTTTTCCTAGGTTAGGTTATATTGGGTTATCCTAGGTTAGGTAAGGTTATATTGGTGAATATCAAAATGGTATACAATACCGACAGGTTGGTAGGTAAGTCATATAGGCAACAGTTAGGCAACTTTATTCCGAAGCGTTTCGCCTACCTAGATGGGAATTTCCCAAATTCCTTCTATCTTGCACCAACTGAGCCCACGGAAGTCACCGAGATTATAAAGTCACTTAAAATTAACTCAGGAAATCTGTCTCAAGTCCCACCATTATTGTACAAGCGAGCGGCCCATGTCCTCTCGCATACTATCTCATTACTTTTTAACAAGTCACTAGAAACTAGCACCTTCCCGAAACTACTCAAGATGGCAAGGGTTACACCAATACATAAAGGTGGTGACCCTACAGACTTAAACAACTATAGGCCAATATCAAACTTACCATTGCTATCCAAAATCTTTGAGAAACTCGTGCACAGGAGACTCTATTCATTTATAACGGCACGAAACATACTCAACCCCTGCCAATTTGGATTCAGGAAAAATAAAAGCACTAATGATGCAATCATAAAAATGCTAGATCTGCTTTACACAGCATTGGAAAATAAGGAATATCCACTAGGAATTTTTATTGACCTAAGAAAAGCTTTTGACACAGTAGACCACGGCATCCTACTCCACAAACTTGACCATTATGGTATAAGAGGCCATGCGCTTGCACATTTCAAATCTTACCTTACTAATAGGTATCAGTATGTCACCATTAAAGACACAGCATCAACAACACAGCCACTTGATACTGGAGTTCCGCAGGGAAGTGTCCTTGGTCCCCTACTCTTCCTCATATACATCAATGATCTTCCAAACGTATCTCAACACCTGAACCCCATTCTCTTTGCTGACGACACGACTTATGTCATCTCTCACCCTAATCTTGCCACCCTCAACACCATTGTTAATGAGGAGCTGATCAAAATATCGACTTGGATGACAGCCAATAAACTTATGCTTAACGCTGTCAAAACCTACTACATTATGTTTGGTAGCAGAGCAGGAGATGCGCAAATTAACATTAAGATCGACAACACTCTAATTACCAGACATAATGAGGGCAAATTCCTAGGCCTATACCTCGACAACAACCTGAACTTCAGCACCCATATCCAACACATAACCAAAAAAGTATCCAAAACGGTTGGGATCCTCTCCAAGATACGATACTACGTGCCGCAAACTGCCCTTCTCACACTATACCATTCACTTATATATCCATACCTCACCTATGCTATTTGTGCTTGGGGATCAACTGCAGCAACATACCCAAAGCCAATAATAACCCAACAAAAAGCCGCAGTAAGAATAATCACTAAATCCCATCCCTGGCAAGACCCCCCCCCCACTCTTCATAGACCTAAACTTATTCCCTGTTCAGAACATCCACACTTACTACTGTGCAGTCTACATCTACAGGACCTTAAATTCCAATATTAACCTTGACCTAAAACGCTTTCTTGATAGTTGTGACAGAACCCACAGGCATAACACCAGACACAAACATCTCTATGACATTCCCCGTGTCCAACTAAACCTTTACAAAAAAATTCAATGTATGTCAAAGGCCCTAAAATCTGGAACACCCTACCTGAAAATTCTAAAACTGCAGACACATTCATCACCTTCAAAACTACCATCAGAAAACATCTTATCTCCCTGATACATCCTGTCAACTAATTACACGAATACCACCTGGTGGTTAACACTTACACTCACTCACTCATTTGACCATACACAGAAATATTAATATCAATCTCAAAATAATGAATCTTAACTAGTCATAAGTTGGCCTGTGATACTCCAATACTGAAACTATGTATAGTGCCAAATCAAAAGCATTCACATTGCTAAACTCACAAACTAGTATTTAGTCACTCAGCCATAATACCAACTTACCTCATAATTTTGTAATATTTTAAACATAAGATTTATTCTAAGTTTGCCGAAATGCCTAGCCATGCTAGGTGTTCTAGTGGTACACTCTGTAATTATTATTTTACTACATGTAAACCACACAATAACCAAATTCTGTAAACTCAGCACTGTAATCCTTATAGAGAATAAACTTTGAATTTGAATTTGAATACACAGTAGGCTTCTTTAGTCGAATACAGAAAATAGGCAGGAACAGTAGAGATGTGAAGACGATGTAATCAGTCCATCACCCTTGAAGTCGTAGATTTGAGGTTGTCAGTCCCTCAGCCTGGAGAAGTTCAGTTCCATAGTCTGGAACTTTCTGAAGATCAAGCGACAGTGTGGAGACTTAAATACTGGCGGAAGGAGAGGTGCAGAGTAGTAGTAGTGAGAATGCAGCCACTGAGAGGTCACGTCCCTCTCAGATCAAACAATTCTCACTTGAAAAAGTTGTCCAAGGTGTTTTCTGTACCAAGATGCCATTGTGTTGCAGTGTCTGAGGTTGAAAAAGCTTTTGACACTGTCTGGCACGAAGGGCTCAAGTACAAACTCTGCACTAACTTTAACCTGCCTCTCACTACTCGCAAACTCCTCTGCAACTTCCTAGACGGCTGTACCATGAGAATCAAATTCCCAGGCTGTTACTCTGACTACTCCACACTAAAGGCTGGAGTACCCCAGGGATCTGTCCTCTCCCCTACCCTTTACATTTTATACACTAACGACATTCCAACATCTGTATACCACAACTCCATCACACTAGCCTGTGCAGACGACATTACACAACTCATCACTCATGCCAATATAGATACACTCACACACAAAACAGAAAATGAGGTCGACAGGATAGCCATCTGGGAACAAAAATAGAGCATCAAAACCAATGTAGCTAAATCCAGCATTACATATTTTAACTACAGGAAACGTGATCCTCCATTACTTGTCGAGCTCAGAACAGCTGACACTCGCACTTACATCCCCATCACACAATCTGTCACTGTCCTTGGCGTTAATCTTGACTACCTTCTTCGCTTACACGGTCATATTCACTCAAGGCATGCATAGCTAGTAAGGCCCTCTACAAGCTGCAACATGCCTCCCAACGCACCAAATTACACCTTCACAAATCCCTAATACGTCCTCTGATAACTTACTCTCCTCTAGCCCTCTCTCTTGCAGCAAAAACAAACTTTCTTAAACTGCAGCGTGTCCAGAACAAGGCGCTGCGCTGGGTGCTTGATGTCAGATGGGAAGACTTCGCCACAAGCGAGTCTCTCCATGCCCAATTAGACATCTCTGCGCTGAATCTGTACTGGAAGACGCTCAGTGACAGACAGATAGACAAACTTGAGACACGACATGACTACTGGACCTCTCTCCTTGACGAAGACATTCGCAGACCCACAAACCAACACAACCTTTTCTACTCCTTGTATGATCCTGCTCCTAACCCTATTTACAAATAACCTTGGATTCTCTGACAGGTACCTTGAGCTGTTCATTCTCTGACCCACGTTCGCCTTAGCTTTTGGGTTAAGACATGGCTCAGTTCTACACTCCTCTCTAGCGCTAAACGTCGCATGTCCCTTCCTCCCCGCTCACCCCACCGGAGTCCCAACAGAAGAGCCTGAATTTCTCTTCTCAATATCTGTCCCACGATCGCCTTCGCTGCTGGGTTAAGCCCTGGCTCTATTTCTACGACTAAGAACACTCCTCTCCAGCACTATTCTTCGTCTGTCCCGTCTTTCCCACTCATCCCATTTGGGATCTTACCTGAAATTGTTCGTTCGTTCGTTTGCTTGATCTTCAGATATTTGCCTATGTGTCTTACCTACCAAGGATATATTGGGTTATCCTAGGGTAGCTTAGGTTATATTGGGTTATCCTAGGCTAAGTTAGGTTACATTGGGTTATCCTAGGTTAGGTTAGGTTAGGTTATAGTGGGTTATCCTAGGTTAGCTCAGGTTATATTGGGTTATCCTAGGTTAGCTCAGGTTATATTGGGTTATCCTAGTTTTGGTTAGGTTATATTGGGTTAGGATAGGTTATATTAGGTTAGGATAGGCTATATTGGGTTATCCTACGTTAAGTTGGATTATATGGGGTTATCCTTGGTTAGGTTGGGTTATATTGGGTTATCCTAGGTTAGGTTAGGTTATATTGGGTTATGTTAGGCTAGGTTATATTGGGTTATCCTAGGTTAGGTTAGGCTATATTGGGTTATCCTACGTTAGGTTAGGTTACATTGGGTTAGGTTAGGTTAGGTTACGTTAGGTTATATTGGGTTATCCTAGGTTAACTTAGGTTATTTTGGGTTATCCTACGTTAAGTTAGATTATATTGGGTTATCCTAGGTTAGGTTAAGTTATATTGGGTTATCTTAGGTTAGGTTAGGTTATATTGGGTTAGGTTAGCTTAGGTTATATTGAGTTATCCTAAGTTAGCTAGGTTATTTTGGATTATCCTAGGTTAGGTTAGGTTATATTGGGTTATCCTAGGTTAGGTTAGGTTATATTGGGTTATCCTAAGTTGCTTAGGTTATATTGGGTTATCCTAGGTTAGGTTAGGTTATATTTGGGTACCTTAGGTTAGGTTAGGTTATATTGGGTTATCCTAGGTTAGCTTAGGTTATATTAGGTTATCCTAGGTTAGTAGATGAATGGTTCAGAGAACCGACATGTTGATAAATTAGACACATGTGCAACTCTTGGGTATCTTTATTGAGGAAACGTTTCGCCACACAGTGGCTTCATCAGTCCATACAAAGGAGAATCTTGAAGAACAGGAGGAGAATGAGGTAATCAGTCCCTCAACCTTGAGTCGATGTGGTCAGTCCATCAATCTTGAATAGAATACGGCATACGTGCTGAGAAGGAGCTTATAAACCGTTGGCAGGAGAGGTGCAGCAGTCATAGGTCGTGTAACATTTGTTCAATGTTGAAGTAGGTCGTGCCCAAGAATTAGGCAAGCGAAGAATTCCCAAGTATTAAGATCCCAAGAAGTTGCAGTGTCTGACCTATGACTGCTGCACCTCTCCTGCCAACGGTTTATAAGCTCCTTCTCAGCACGTATGCCGTATTCTATTCAAGATTGATGGACTGACCACATCGACTCAAGGTTGAGGGACTGATTACCTCATTCTCCTCCTGTTCTTCAAGATTCTCCTTTGTATGGACTGATGAAGCCACTGTGTGGCGAAACGTTTCCTCAATAAAGATACCCAAGAGTTGCACATGTGTCTAATTTATCCTAGGTTAGTTTAGGTTATATTTGGGTATCTTAGGTTAGGTTATATTGGGTTATCCTAGGTTAGCTTAGGTTATATTTGGGTATCTTAGGTTAGGTTACGTTATATCGGGTTATCCTAGGTTAGATGTACTTAAGTGTTTTGTGTCCAGAAAAGTGTTGTCGTTATGTACCAAAGGCTTGCAAAAAAACTTACTAAGTCTGATGTGGTCTTAACTACCAGGTCTGGTGTGGTATTGCTACAGTAGGTCTGTTGTGGTATTGCTACAGTAGGTCTGTTGTGGTATTGCTACAGTAGGTCTGTTGTGGTATTGCTACAGTAGGTCTGTTGTGGTATTGCTACAGTAGGTCTGTTGTGGTATTGCTACAATAGGTCTGGTGTGGTATTGCTACAGTAGGTCTGTTGTGGTATTGCTACAGTAGGTCTGTTGTGGTATTGCTACAGTAGGTCTGTTGTGGTATTGGTACAGTAGGTCTGTTGTGGTATTGCTACAGTAGGTCTGTTGTGGTATTGCTACAGTAGGTCTGTTGTGGTATTGCTACAGTAGGTTTGATGTGGTATTGCTACAATAGGTTTGGTGTGGTATTGCTACAGTAGGTCTGGTTTGGTATTGCTACAGTAGGTCTGTTGTGGTATTGCTGCAATAGGTCTGGTGTGGTATTGCTACAGTAGGTCTGTTGTGGTATTGCTACAGTAGGTCTGTTGTGGTATTGCTACAGTAGGTCTGTTGTGGTATTGCTACAGTAGGTCTGGTGTGGTTTTGCTAAAGTAAGTCTTGTGTGGTATTGCTACAGTAGGTCTTCTGTAGTCTTGTTACAGTAGGTTTGGTGTGGTTTTGCTACAGTAGGTCTGGTCAGGTATTGCTACAGTAGGTCTGGCCTGGTATTGCTACAGTAGGTCTGGCCTGGTATTGCTACAGTAGGTCTGGCCTGGTATTGCTACAGTAGGTCTGTTGTGGTATTGCTACAGTAGGTCTGACCTGGTATTGCTACAGTAGGTCTGACCTGATATTGCTACAGTAGGTCTAACCTGATATTGCTACAGTAGGTCTGACCTGATATTGCTACAGTAGGTCTGGTCTGGTATTGCTACAGTAGGTTCTGTGTGGACCAACTTGGTTAGGTATGGTCTTACTAAATCTGATGTGAACTTGCCAGGTCTGGTGTGGTCTAGCCAAGATTGGTAAAGTCTTAACGTGCAGGCACTGTACCTCCAACATCCAAAACTCAATTCAGTGTTCCCGAAGGCCTTCGTAGATATCAAATCACAAAAAAGTATTTTCCACTTCAATCTTGTATGCTCATACACGCCTGCTGATACTCAAGCTTCTATTACTCCCTCCTCCTCCTCCTCCTCTGATGTCCCTACACCTAAAATGCATCTCAAAATTATACACCCTCTTACCCTTTCTTGAGTTTCATTACGTGCCCAAACTGTCTTAACCCGTTCTCTTTGAATTATACTATGCATAGTAACATGTTCTTCTTCTAATTTCTTTATTCCTTATTTATGCCACATTGATCTCAAATGCAACATTATCACTGCTTCCAGCTTCCTTACTGTAACATTCACAGATGATGCTTTATACATGCTGGACCAGGCTACAACCTGTTCCAGCAACTGGCACCTTGAATTTAACCACACCAAATGCAAAGTCATGAAGACCGGGAAGGGTAAACAAGACCGCAGACGCAGTATAGTCTAGGTGGCCAAAGACTGCAAACCTCACTCAAGGAAAAAGATCTTGGGGTGAGTATAATACCGAGCACGTCTCCTGAGGCGCACATCAATCAAATAACTGCTGCAGCATACAGGCGTCTGGAAAACCTAAGAATAGCGATCCGATACCTCAGTAAGGAATCGTTCAAGATTCTGTACACCATATACATCAGGCTCATACTGGAATATGCAGCACCAGTTTGGAATTCACACCTGGTCAAGGACATCAAGAAATTAGAGAAAGAGCAAAGGTTTGCAACAAAACTAGTCCCAGAGCTACGGGGATTGTCCTACGAAGAAAGGTTGAGGGAAATCGGCCTGACGACACTGGAGGACAGGAGGGCCAGAGGAGGCATCATAACGACATATAAAATACAGCTCGGAATAGACTACATGGCCAAAGACAGGATGTTCCAGAGATCGGACACAGACACAAGAGGTCACAATTGGAAGTTGAAGACTCAGATGAGTCAAAGGTATGTCAGGACATATTACTTCAGTCACAGAGTAGTCAGGCCGTGGAATAGCCTAGAAAGTGACGCAGTGGAGGCGGGAACCATACATAGATTTATGGCGAGGTATGATAGAGCTCATGGGGCAGGGAGAGAGAGGAAATAGTAGCAATCAGCAAAGAGGCGCGGCCAGGAGCTATGACTCGACCCCTGCAGCCACAAATAGGTGAGTACACACACACACATTAACACTGTCTAAGATAAAACAGCTTCACAAAATTGAACAACTGATTTTATAATGATTTTGAAGGAAAATAATACTGTAGTAAATTACGTCTCCAACACTACCACCAACATTACATTCCACCAACATTGTGGTGTTGGTGATATCTTCACTACTAACACCAACATTACACTACCACCAACACTGTGGTGTTGGTGATATCTTCACTACTAACACCAACATTACACTACCACCAACATTGTGGTGTTGGTGATATCTTCACTACTAACACCAACATTACACTACCACCAACTCTGTGGTGTTGGTGATATCTTCACTACTAAAACCAACATTACACTACCACCAACATTGTGGTGTTGGTGATATCTTCACTACTAACACCAACATTACACTACCACCAACATTGTGGTGTTGGTGATATCTTCACTACTAACACCAACATTACACTACCAGCAACATTGTGGTGTTGGTGATATCTTCACTACTAACACCAACATTACACTACCACCAACATTGTGGTGTTGGTGGTATCTTCACTACTAACACCAACATTACACTACCACCAACATTGTGGTGTTGGTGATATCTTCACTACTAACACCAACATTACACTACCATCAACATTGTGGTGTTGGTGATATCTTCACTACTAACACCAACATTACACTACCACCAACATTGTGGTGTTGGTGATATCTTCACTACTAACACCAACATTACACTACCACCAACATTGTGGTGTTGGTGATATCTTCACTACTAACACCAACATTACACTACCACCAACATTGTGGTGTTGGTGGTATCTTCACTACTAACACCAACATTACACTACCACCAACATTGTGGTGTTGGTGATATCTTCACTACTAAAACCAACATTACACTTACACCAACATTGTGGTGTTGGTGATATCTTCACTACTAAAACCAACATTACACTTCCACCAACACTGTGGTGTTGGTGATATCTCCACTACTAACACCAACATTACACTTCCACCAACATTGTGGTGTTGGTGATATCTCCACTACTAACACCAACATTACACTTACACCAACATTGTGGTGTTGGTGATATCTCCACTACTAAAACCAACATTACACTTCCACCAACATTGTGGTGTTGGTGACATCTCCAGTACTAGCACCAACATTACACTACCACCAACATTGTGGTGTTGATGGTATCTCTACTACTAACACCAATATTACACTACCACGAACATTGTGGTGTTGGTGGTATCTCCACTACTAACACCAAAATTACACTACCACCAACATTGCGGTGTTATTGGTATCTGAACTACTAACACCAACATTACACTACCACCAACATTGTGGTGTTGGTGGTATCCCCACTACTAACACCAAAATTACACTACCACCAACATTGCGGTGTTATTGGTATCTGAACTACTAACACCAACATTACACTACCACCAACATTGTGGTGTTGGTGGTATCTTCACTACTAACACCAACATTAAACTACCACCAACATTGTGGTGTTGGTGGTATCTCCACCAATACCAACATTACACTACCACCAACATTGTGGTGTTGATGGTATCTCCACTACTAAAACCAGCACTACATTATCACCAACATTGTGGTGTTGGTGGTATCTCCACTACTAAAACCAATATTACACTTCCACCAACATTGTGGTGCTGGTGGTATCTCCACTACTAACACCAACATTACACTACCACCAACATTGTGGTGTTATTGGTATCTGAACTACTAACACCAACATTACACTACCACCAACATTGTGGTGTGGTGTTGATGGTATCTCCACTTCTAACACCAACATTACACTACCACCAACATTGTGGTGTTGGTGTTATCTACAATACTAACACCAACATTACACTTCCACAAACATTGCGGTGCTGGTGGTATTTCCACTACTAACACCAACATTACGCTTCCACCAACATTGGGGTGCTGGTGATATTTCCACTACTAACACTAACATTACACTACCACCAACATTGTGGTGTTGGTGGTATCTCCACTAACAACAACATTACACTACCACCAACATTGTGGTGTTGATGGTATCTCCAGTACTAACACCAACATTACACTACCTCCAACATTGTTGTGTTGGTGCTATCTCCACTTCTATCACCAACATTACACTACCACCAACATTGTTGTGTTATTGGTATCTGAACCACTAACACCAACATTACACTACCACCAACATTGTGGTGATATTGGTATCTGAACTACTAACACCAACATTACACTACCACCAACATTGTGGTGTTGGTGGTATCTCCACTACTAACACCAACACTACACTTCCACCAACATTGTGGTGATGGTGGTGTCTCCACTACTAACACCAACACTACACTACCACCAACATTGTTGAGTTGGTGGTATCTACACTACTAACACCAACATTACACTACCAACAACATTGTGGTGATATTGGTATCTGAACTACTAACACCAACATCACACTTCCACCAACACTGGTGTTGGTGGTATCTCCACTACTAACACCAACACTGTGGTGTTGGTGGTATCTCCACTAACACCAACATTACACTACCACCAACATTGTGGTGTTGGTGGTATCTCCACTACTAAAACCAACATTACACTACCACCAACACTTTGGTGTTGGTGGTATCTCCACTAATAACACCAACCTTACACTTCCACCAAAACTGTGGTGTTGGTGATATCTCCACTACTAACACCAACATTACACTACCACCAACATTGTGGTGTTGACGGGTTCTCCACTAGTAACACCAACATTACACTACCACCAACATTGTGGTGTTGGTGGTATCTCCACTACTAACACCAACATTACACTTCCATCAACATTTTGGTGTTTATGGTATCTCCACTACTAAAACCAACATTACACTACCACTAACATTGTGGTGTTGGTGGTATCTCCACTACTAACACCAACATTACACTACCACCAAAATTGTTGTGTTGGTGCTATCTCCACTTCTAACACCAACATTACACTACCACCAACATTGTTGTCTTGGTGGTATCTCCACTACTAACACCAACATTACACTACCACCAACATTGTGGTGTTATTGGTATCTGAACTACTAACACCAGCATTACACTACCACCAACATTGTGGTGTTGGTGGTATCTCCACTACTAACACCAACATTACACTACCACCAACATTATGGTGTTGGTGGTATCTCCACTACTAACACCAACATTACACTACCACCAACATTGTCGTGTTATTGGTATCTGAAATACTAACACCAACATTACACTACCACCAACATTGTGGTGTTGATGGTATCTCCACTACTAACACCAACACTACACTTCCACCAACATCGTGGTGTTCGTGGTATCTCCACTACTAACACCAACGTTACACTTCCACCAACACTGTGGTGTTGGTGGTATCTCAACTACTAACACCAACATTACACTTCCATCAACATTGTGGTGTTGATGGTATCTCCACTACTAACACCAACATTACACTTCCATCAACATTGCAGTGTTGATGGTATCTCCACTACTAAAATCAACATTACACTACCACCAACATTGAGGTGGTACCTTCACTACTAAAACCAACATTACACTACCACCAACATTGTGGTGTTGATGGTATCTCCACTACTATCACCAACATTACACTACCACCAAAATTGTTGTGTTGGTGCTATCTCCACTTCTAACACCAACATTACACTACCACCAACATTGTTGTCTTGGTGGTATCTCCACTACTAACACCAACATTACACTACCACCACCATTGTGATGTTGATGGTATCTCCACTACTAACACCAACATTACACTACCACCAACATTGTGGTGTTGGTGGTATCTACACTACTAACACCAACATTACACATCCACCAACATTGTGGTGCTGGAGGTATCTACACTAACAACAACATTACACTACCACCAACATTGCGGTGGCACCTTCATTACTAACACCAGCATTACACTACCACAAACATTGTGGTGTCTGTGGTATCTCCACTACTAACACCAACATTACACTTCCATCAACATTGTGAAGTTGATGGTATCTCCACCACTTAAACCAACATTACACTACCACCAACATTGTGGTGTTGGTGGTATCTCCACTACTAACACCAACACTACACTTCCACCAACACTGTGGTGCTGGTGGTATCTCCACTACTAACACCAACAATACACTACCACCAACATAGTTGTGTTGGTGGTATCTCCACTACTAACACCAACGTTACACTGCCACCAACATTGTGGTGTTATTGGTATCTGAACTACTAACACCAACATTACACTACCACCAACATTGTGGTGTTATTGGTATCTGAACTTCTATCACCAACATTACACTGCCACCAACATTGTTGTCTTGGTGGTATCTCCACTACTAACACCAAAATTACACTACCACCAACATTGTGGTGTTATTGGTATCTGAACTACTAACACCAACATTACACTACCATCAACATTGTGGTGTTGGTGGTATCTCCACTACTAACACCAACGTTACACTTCCACCTACACTGTGGTGTTGGTGGTATCTCCACTACTAACACCAACATTACACTTCCACCAACACTGTGGAGTTGGTGGTATCTACACTAACGCCAACATTACACTTCCACCAACACTTTGGTGTTGGTGCTATCTCCACTACTAACACCAACATTACACTTCCACCAACACTGTGGTGTTGGTGGTATCTCCACTACTAGCACCAACATTACACTACGACCAACACTGTGGTGTTGGTGGTATATCCACTAAAAAAACCAACAATACACTACCACCAACACTGTGGTGTTGGTGGTATCTCCACTACTAACACCAACATTACACTTCCACCAACACTGTGGTGTTGGTGGTATCTCCACTACTAACACCAACATTACACTTCCACCAACACTGTGGTGTTGGTGATATCTCCACTACTAACACCAACATTACACTTCCACCAACACAATGGTGTTGGTGATATCTCCACTACTAACACCAACATTGCACTACCACCAACCTTGTGGTGTTGGTGGTATCTCCACTACTAACAGCAACATTACACTACGACCAACACTGTGGTGTTGGTGGTATCTCCACTAAAAAAACCAACAATACACTACCACCAACACCGTGGTGTTGGTGATATCTCCACTACTAACACCAGCATTGCACTGCCACCAACACTGTGGTGTTGGTGGTATCTCCACTACTAACACCAACATTACACTACCGCCAACATTGTGGTGTTGGTGGTATCTCCACTAACACCAACATTACACTACCACCAACATTGTGGTGTTGGCGGTATCTCCACTACTAAAACCAATATTACACTACCACCAACACTTTGGTGTTGGTGGTATCTCCACTACTAACACCAACATTACACTTCCACCAAAACTGTGGTGTTGGTGATACCTCCTCTACTAACACCAACATTACACTTCCACCAACACTGTGGTGTTGGTGGTATCTCCACTACTAAGACCAACATTACACTTCCATCAACACTGTGGTGTTGGTGGTATCTCCACTACTAACACTAACATTACGCTTCCACCAACACTCTGGTGTTGGTGGTATCTCCACTACTAACACCAACAATACACTTCCACCAACATTGTGGTGTTGGTGATATCTCCGCTATTAACACGAACATTGCACTTCCACCAACACTGTGGTGTTGGTGGTATCTCCACTAACGCCAACATTACACTTCCACCAACACTGTGGTGTTGGTGGTATCTCTAGTAACACCAACATTGCACTACCACCAAGTTTGTGGTGTTGGTGGTATCTCCACTAAAAAAACCAACAATACACTACCAACAACACTGTGGTGTTGTTGGTATCTCCACTACTAACACCAACATTACACTTCCACCAACACTGTGGTGTTGGTGATATCTCCACTACCAACACCAGCGTTGCACTGCCACCAATACAGTGGTGTTGGTGGTATCTCCACTACTAACACCAACATTACACAACCACCAACATTGTGGTGTTGGTGGTATCTCCACTAACACTAACATTACACTACCACCAACATTGTGGTGTTGGTGGTACCTCCGCTACTAAAATCAATATTACACTACCACCAACACTTTGGTGTTGGTGGTATCTCCACTACTAACACCAACATTACACTTCCACCAACACTGTGGTGTTGGTGATACCTCCTGTACTAACACCAACATTACACTTCCACCAACACTGTGGTGTTGGTGGTATCTCCACTACTAACACCAACATTACACTTCCACCAATACTGTGGTGTTGGTGATACCTCCTCTACTAACACCAACATTACACTTCCACAAACACTGTGGTATTGGTGATATTTCCACTACTAACACCAACATTACACTTCCACTAACACTCTGGTGTTGGTGATGTTTCCACTACTAATACCAACATTACACTTACACGAGCACAGTGGTGTTGGTGGTATCTCCACTACTAACACCAACATTACACTTCCAACAACACTGTGGTGTTGGTGGTATCTACACTACTAAGACCAACATTACACTTCCATCAACACTGTGGTGTTGGTGGTATCTCCACTACTAACACCAACATTACGCTTCCACCAACACTGTGGTGTTGGTGGTATCTCCACTACTAACACCAACATTACACTTCGAACAACACTGTGGTGTTGATGGTATCTCCACTACTAACACCAATATTACACTTCCACCAACATTGTGGTGTTGGTGATATCTCCGCTATTAACACCAACGTTACACTTCCACCAACACTGTGGTGTTGGTGGTATCTCCACTACTAACACCAACGTTACACTTCCACCAACACTGTGGTGTTGGTGGTATCTCCACTACTAGCACCAACATTACACTTCCACCTACACTGTGGTGTTGGTGGTATCTCCACTACTAACACCAACATTACACTTCCACCAACACTGTGGTGTTGGTGGTATCTCCACTAACGCCAACATTACACTTCCACCTACACTGTGGTGTTGGTGGTATCTCCACTACTAGCACCAACATTACACTACGACCAACATTGTGGTGTTGGTGGTATCTACAGTAACACCAACATTGCACTACCACCAATATTGTTGTGTTGGTGGTATCTCCACTAAAAAAACCAACAATACACTACCAACAACACTGTGGTGTTGGTGGTATCTCCACTACTAACACCAACATTACACTTCCACCAACACTGTGTTGTTGGTGAAATCTCCACTACTAACACCAACATTACAGTTCCACCAACACTGTGGTGTTGGTGATATCTCCACTAGTAACACCAACATTACACTTTCACCAACACTGTGGTGTTGGTGATATCTCCACTACTAACACCAGCATTGCACTGCCACCAACACTGTGGTGTTGGTGGTATCTCCACTACTAACACCAACATTACACTACCACCAACATTGTGGTGTTGGTGGTATCTCCACTAACACCAACATTACACTACCACCAACAATGTGGTGTTGGTGGTATCTCCACTACTAACACCAACACTACACTTCCACCAGCACTGTTGTGTTGGTGGTATCTCCACTACTAACACCAACATTGTGGTGTTTGTGGTATCACCACTACTAACACCAACATTGCAGTACCACCAACATTGTTGTGTTGGTGGTATCTCCACTACTAACACCAACATTAAACTTCCACCAACACTGTGGTATTGGTGGTGTCGCCTTCATCATGGATTCCCAATTCACTATATACATTCAATGTTATATGGAAATTGTTGTCATATGAGCAACTGCTAATATTAGAATATTAGAATGCGAAGCCCAAGATAAAATGTCAGTAAACGAGAAAAGTGTAGAAAGACCTGTTAAAAACAGCGAAAGGAAGAGGGAAGAGGACAATGAGGAATTTCCCTTGAAAAACAGTAAAAGAGAGAGAGAAGAGAACAGTGACGATTGTCCCTTAAAAGACAGTAAAAGAAAGAGAGAAGAGGACAGTGACGATTGTCCCTTAAAAGACAGTGAAAGAAATAGAGAAGAGGGCAGTGACGATTGTCCCTTAAAAAACAGTAAAAGAAAGAGAGAAGAGGACAGTGACGATTGTCCCTTAAAAGACAGTAAAAGAAAGAGAGAAGAGGACAGTGACGATTGTCCCTTAAAAGACAGTAAAAGAAAGAGAGAAGAGAACAGTGACGATTGTCCCTTAAAAGACAGTAAAAGAAAGAGAGAAGAGGACAGTGATGATTGTCCCTTAAAAAACAGTAAAAGAAAGAGAGAAAAGGACAGTGACGATTGTCCCTTAAAAAACAGTAAAAGAAAGAGAGAACAGGACAGTGACGGTTGTCCCTTAAAAGACAGTAAAAGAAAGAGAGAAGAGGACAGTGATGATTGTCCCTTAAAAAACAGTAAAAGAAAGAGAGAAAAGGACAGTGACGGTTGTCCCTTAAAAGACAGTAAAAGAAAGAGAGAAGAGGACAGTGATGATTGTCCCTTAAAAGACAGTAAAAGAAAGAGAGAAGAGGACAGTGAGGTTTTTCTTTTGAAAAACAGTAAAAGAAAAAGAGAAGAGGGAATTGAGGATCGTCCAATGAAAAACAATAAAAGAGAGAGAGAAGACGAGGAAACTTAGGAGTGCAGTATGCAGTTGAGTAAACATAAAGAGAATAAAACGGAAAGTGAAGGTGATGAAAGTCATAACAAAATGGAAAAGAGTTGGAGTTAAAAACCAGATGAGCAAAAAGATTGCATGTTGCAAGAAATTGCCATAAAATATTGCGACAAGGTCAACAAATATCCTCAAGAACCGGTAAAATAATTGGAGGATTTTTGTAAGTAGTCTAATATAAGAATATTTCGACGCGAGAAAATTGAGGACTGGTTGAGTAGCGACAAGACCCATGAGTTAGGAAGTGGTGTAGCTGGAAGATGTTGGCTGGTGGTTGACCACCAATAATAATTGGTAGTCAAGGAAATAACTCGCCAGATATTTTATGGAAACTTTGTTACTGAGGTCGAGTTTCTGCATAAACTACGAGGTATTGCTGGTGTTTAGTAGTTAGTGGGAGTTAATGCAGAGGGTGGGTACCTAATTACTGAGTATGCTGGCATCACACTAGGCTAATACGCGGAAAAGTAATTAATTAAAATTTCAAGTATAATTGAAATTATGACCAGCCTGGCCAAAACTCTCCAAGTTATCCATTCGAGAAACGTCTGTCACAGTGATATTCATGGTCAAAATGTCTGTATTATCGAAACGCCTGAAGGTCTACAGACGACGCTGATAGACTTTGGTTTCGCTGAGGAAATCAAGGAAACAAGGTCACTGACAGAAGTGACTGGTGACATGGTGGATGCTGCAAACTTAGCTTGTATGATTGCAATGTAAGTAGGGTATTACAAGTTATAACTCCCAGGGGAAGTCAATATATGGCTTGAGAATGCAAGGGCATTAAACCCTATGGAAAGAATGAGCATTGGTTAGCTGGTAAATATTTTGGAAAAGCTACAAGAGAAGGAGCCGTCCCCATCACCAGCAGTCCTTCACGGTGAAGGGAACCTGATTTACCAGCCCACCATCAACATTCCTTCATGCCTTAGAAAAAACACGTCAGAATTCCCCAAAGAAGGACATTGAAAGGAAGAGAGAAGACAAGAATGAGGATACTATGGCGAAAAAGGGCAAAAGGCGAAGAGAAAACCAAAGTGAGGATACAATGGCGAAAAATAGTAAGAGGCGAAGAGAAGGCGAAGAGAAGATGAAAATCAAACGATGTTTATGTAAAAACTTCTGCGCTGCGTTATAAGTTGACTCTCTCCTAATGCTCTTTCTTGGCCGCTATAAGCTGACCCTCGCCTAAGAGTCTTTCTTGGCCGTTATAAGTTGACACTCTCCTAATAGTCTTTCTTGGCCGTTATAAGTTGACTCTCTCCTAATGCTCTTTCTTGGCCGCTATAAGCTGACCCTCGCCTAAGAGTCTTTCTTGGCCGTTATAAGTTGACACTCTCCTAATAGTCTTTCTTGGCCGTTATAAGTTGACTGATAGTCTCTCCTGAATAGTCTTTCTTGGCCGTTATAAGTTGACCCTCTTGAGTCTTTCTTGACTCTTCTTCTAAAGTCTTTCTTTTCCGTTATAAGTTGACACTCTCCTAATAGTCTTTCTTGGCCGTTATAAGTTATATAGTCTTTCTTGGCCGTTATAAGCTGACACTCTCGTAATAGTCTCCTTTCTTGGCCGTTATAAGCTGACACTCTCTTAATAGCTCTTTCTTGGCCGTTATAAGCTGACACGTAATAGTTCCTCGCCTAATAGTCTTTCTTGGCCGCTATAAGCTGACCCTCGCCTAAGAGTCTTTCTTGGCCGTTATAAGTTGACACTCTCCTAATAGTCTTTCTTGGCCGTTATAAGTTGACTCTCTCCTAAAAGTCTTTCTTGGCCGTTATAAGTTGACTCTCTCCTAATAGTCTTTCTTGGCCGTTATTTCTCTCCTAATAGTCTTTCTTGGCCGTTATAAGTTGACACTCTTGAGTCTTTCTTGGCCGTTATAAGTTGACTCTCTCCTAATAGTCTTTCTTGGCCGTTATAAGTTGACACTCTCCTAATAGTCTTTCTTGGCCGTTATAAGTTGACACTCTCCTAATAGTCTTTCTTGGCCGTTATAAGTTGACTCTCTCCTAATGCTCTTTCTTGGCCGCTATAAGCTGACCCTCGCCTAAGAGTCTTTCTTGGCCGTTATAAGTTGACTCTCTCCTAATAGTCTTTCTTGGCCGTTATAAGCTGACACTCTCCTAATAGTCTTTCTTGGCCGTTATAAGTTGACACTCTCCTAATAGTCTTTCTTGGTCTTTATAAGCTGACACTCTCCTAATAGTCTTTCTTGGCCGTTATAAGTTGACACTCTCCTAATAGTCTTTCTTGGCCGTTATAAGTTGACACTCTCCTAATAGTCTTTCTTGGCCGTTATAAGCTGAGACTCTCCTAATAAAATAAATTTTTAGAAAAAGATTGAATCAGTTTCTTTCTTGAAGTTAGACGGTTTTTATTTCTCTTCTATAAATTACTGTTTTAATTTACATGTCTAGTTGGTCGGTCGGTCAGTCGGCGCATCAGAAAATTATTATATAAAAAACATATATATAGATAAATACCATAGATACCGACAACGTGACACCAGAGGTATAAATAAATAAACGTCAGTAATTATTATATATTGTTGATGAATATATTACAAACTGAAAATTATAATCAAAGTTATTTTTAAAGTCAATATAATTGAGATAGATAAATTTTTTTTTGGAAACTGCTGTTTATCATTCATTTTAGTTAATTTATTACTTGTAATTCAATTTAATTTCCATGTTGAGAGCCCCCCCAAACTAAAGTGCCCCGGGCCCGCGAACCTAAAGTGCCCCGGGCCCCCAACCGGAAGTGCCCCGGGCCCCTCAAGGTTTATAGATACCACTAACTCTTTGGTGTTGGTGGTATATCTAATACTAACACCAAAATTACACTTTCACCAACATTGTGGTGTTGGTGGTATCTCCAATATTAACACCAATGATACACTTCCACCAACATAGTGGTGTTGGAGGTATCTCTAATACTAACATCAATATTACACGTCCACCAACATCGTTGGTGGTATCTCCACTACTAACACGAACATTGTGGTGATGGTGGTATCTCTACTACTAACACCAACATTGTGGTGTTGGTGGTATCTCCTCTACGAACACCAACATTATACTACCAAAAACATTGTGGTGTTGGTGGTATCTCTACTACTAACACCAACATTACACTTTCACCAACATTGTGGTGTTATTGGTATCTGAGCTACTAACACCAACATTGTGGTGTTGGTGGTATCTGAACTACTAACACCAATATTACACTACCACCAACGTTGTGGTGTTGGTGGTATCTCCACTACTAACACCAACATTACACTACCACCAACATTGTGGTGTTATTGGTATCTGAACTACTAACACCAACATTACACTACCACCAACATTGTGGTGTTGGTGGTATCTGAACTACTAACACCAACATTACACTACCACTAACATTGTCGTGTTGGTGGTATCTCCACTACTAACACCAACACTCTCCACCAGCACTGTTGTGTTGGTGGTATCTCCACTACTAACACCAACATTACACTACCACCAACATTGTGGTGCTTGTGGTATCTCCACTACTAACACCAACATTTCACTACCACCAACATTGTGGTGTTGGTGGTATCTCCACTACTAACACCAACACTACACTTCCACCAGCACTGTTTTGTTGGTGGTATCTCCACTACTAACACCAACATTACACTACCACCAACATTGTGGTGTTATTGGTATCTGAACTACTAACACCAACATTACACTACCACCAACATTGTGGTGTTATTGGTATCTGAACTACTAACACCAACATTACACTACCACTAACATTGTCGTGTTGGTGGTATCTCCACTACTAACACCAACACTACACTTCCACCAGCACTGTTGTGTTGGTGGTATCTCCACTACTAACACCAACATTACACTACCACCAACATTGTGGTGCTTGTGGTATCTCCACTACTAACACCAACATTTCACTACCACCAACATTGTGGTGTTGGTGGTATCTCCACTACTAACACCAACACTACACTTCCACCAGCACTGTTTTGTTGGTGGTATCTCCACTACTAACACCAACATTACACTACCACCAACATTGTGGTATTTGTGGTATCTCCACTACTAACACCAACATTGCACTACCACCAACATTGTTGTGTTGGTGGTATCTCCACTACTAACACCAGCATTACACTTCCACCAACACTGTGGTATTGGTGGTGTCGCCTTCATCATGGATTCCTAATTCACTATATACATTCAATGTTATATGGAAATTGTTGTCATATGAGCAACTGCTAATATTAGAATATTAGAATGCGAAGCCCAAGATAAAATGTCAGTAAACGAGAAAAGTGAAGAAAGACCTGTTAAAAACAGCGAAAGAAAAAGGGAAGAGGACAGTGAGGAATTTCCCTTGAAAAACAGTAAAAGAAAGGGAGAATAGAACAGCGACGATTGTCCCTTAAAAGACAGTAAAAGAAAGAGAGAAAAGGACAGTGACGATTGTCCCTTAAAAGACAGTAAAAGAAGTAGAGAAGAGGACAGTGACGATTGTCCCTTAAAAGACAGTAAAAGAAATAGAGAAGAGGACAGTGAAGATTGTCCCTTAAAAGACAGTAAAAGAAAGGGAGAATAGAACAGCGACGATTGTCCCTTAAAAGACAGTAAAAGAAATAGAGAAGAGGACAGTGAAGATTGTCCCTTAAAAGACAGTAAAAGAAAGAGAGAAGAGGACAGTGAAGATTGTCCCTTAAAAAACAGTAAAAGAAAGAGAGAAGAGAACAGTGATGACTGTCCCTTAAAAGACAGTAAAAGAAAGAGAGAAGAGGACAGTGAGGTTTGTCTTTTGAAAAACAGTAAAAGGAAAAGAGAAGAGGGAATTGAGGATCGTCCAATGAAAAACAATAAAAGAGAGAGAGAAGACGAGGAAACTTAGGAGTGCAGTATGCAGTTGAGTAAACATAAAGAGAATAAAACGGAAAGTGAAGGTGATGAAAGTCATAACAAAATGGAAAAGAGTTGGAGTTAAAAACCAGGTGAGCAAAAAGATTGCATGTTGCAAGAAATTGACATAAAATATTGCGACAAGGTCAACAAATATCCTCAAGAACTGGTAAAATAATTGGAGGATTTTTGTTAGTAGTCTAATATAAGAATATTTCGACGCGAGAAAATTGAGGATTGGTTGAGTAGCGACAAGACCCATGAGTTAGGAAGAGGTGTAGCTGGAAGATGTTGGCTGGTGGTTGACCACCAATAATAATTGGTAGTCAAGGAAATAATTCGCCAGATATTTTATGAAAACTTTGTTAAGGAGGTCGAGTTTCTTCATAAACTACGAGGTATTGTTGGTGTTTAGTAGTTAGTGGGAGTTAATGCAGAGGGTGGGTACCTAATTACTGAGTATGCTGGCATCACACTAGGCTAATACGCGGAAAAGTAATTAATTAAAATTTCAAGTATAATTGAAATTATGACCAGCCTGGCCAAAACCCTCCAAGTTGTCCATTCGAGAAACATGTGTCACAGGGACATTCATGGTCAAAATGTCTGTATTGTCGAAACGCCTGAAGGTCTATAGACGACGCTTATAGACTTTGGAAGGGCTAAGGAAATCAAGGAAACAAGGTCTGTGGCTACAATGGAGAACACTGTTAAGTCTTCCGTTCCAGAAATGTCACCGACAGTAATGACTGTGACTGGTGACATGGTGGAAGTTGCAAAGTTAGCTTGCATGATTGCAACGTAAGTACGGTATTACAAGTTATAACTCCCATGGGAAGTCAATATATGGCTTGAGAAGGCAAGGGTATTAAACCCTAAGGAAAGAATGAGCATTGGTTAGCTGGTAAACATTTTGGAAAAACTACAAGAGAAGGAGCCGTCCCCATCACCAGCAGTCCTTCACGGTGAAGAGAACCTGACTTACCAGCCCACCATCAACATCCCTTCATGCCTTAGAAAAAACACATATCAGAATTCCCCAAAGAAGGACAGTAAAAGGAAGAGAGAAGACGGGAATGATGATACTATGGCGAAAAAGGGCAAAAGGAGGAGAGAAGACGAAAATCGAACGATGTTTACGTGAAAACTTCTGCGCTGTATAAACCTTGTGGGCTTAGCGCTTCTTTTGATAATTACAATAATAATAATACGTATAAACTGAAATTCTTTTGTTAGCGTTCAGGTTTAATAAATTTAATTTTTTATTAACAAATCGGCCGTTTCACACTAAGTTAGGTTGGCACGAAAAATAAAAACTTTCATCACTCACTCCATGACTGCCTTGCCAGAGGTGCGCTTACACTACAGTTATAAATCTGCAACATTAACACCCGTCCTTCATAGTGCAGGCACTGTACTTCCCGTCTCCAGGACGCGAGTCCGGACTGCTGGTTTCCCTGAACCCCATCATAAATGTTACTTTGCTCACACTCCAACACCACGACAAGTATTAAAAAACATTTGCTTCCATTTACTTCTATCCAATACGCTCATGCATGCTTGCTGGAAGTCCAAGCCCCTGGCACACAAGACGTGCTTTACCCTTCCCTAAAATTTTTAGTGTCCAAAAAATCGAGGAATGGCTATAAAATGACACGACAGGACAGTTAGTTTATGGAACATAAGAAAAGTGATGGTAAGTGATCCACCACAAATAACAATTAGTAGTTATTGCTAATTATATGTGTTATAAAGTATTTTATGAACATATAATTTTGCTTCAGAAGTTAAAAGCAGCGCCGGATTTATAAGAAGGCAACTACCCAGGGCCCCCTGCCAGAGGGGCCTCCCTGCTCGAGGGGCCCCCCAGCCAGAGGGGCCTCCTTGCTAGAGGGGCCCCCCAGCCTGACGGGCCCCGACACGAAGGACTTCCTTATAATAAAAAGTAATAATAAAAATATTAGTTCAATTAATAAGAGGTATTAACAAATAAAGTGTGTGTGTGAACAATCAAACAATAGAAAGAAAGGCTGCCCCCACCCCCTCTCCCTTTCAATAACTTGACTTAACTATTTCTGGTTAGAGTCAGTTTAGAGGTAAACTACCAGACCATGAGGTCAGAGGTGACCAGGGTGCACACGCGCGCATGTGTGTCTGTATCTGTGTGTTATTTTAGCCAAGCATCATATACTTTTTATTCTTGTTATATTTTATACATTCCCTATGAAATTATTATACAAATTTTTTCAGCAGTACAATTTTTTTTTATTGGAGTAAATTTTTGTCATTTGTATAATTTTTTTCATCATTATAAAATTCTCTTTTAATATTGTCCAATTTCTTCGAGACATTTTTATCCCTGTAATTGGAATACCCATATTTTTCAATACATTTTTCCTTAAGCTTCTATGCCAAAGATAATGATAAACATAGGCTAGATCATGTAATTATGATGTTGTATAATGTTATTAAAGACGCCTGGAGCTGTACCACTACAACAGAATTAATGTTTGAAGTGTTCTTTAAGATCAAATTAAATTAACCAAAATCCAAAAACAAGTGAAGTGCCATTATAAGATAAAACTCTCCTAATAGTCTTTCATGGCCGTTACAAGCTGACCCTCTCCTAAAAGACTTTCTTGGCCGTTATAAGCTGACACTCTCCTAATAAGTCTTTCTTGGCCGTTATAAGATAACACTCTCGTAATAGTGCCTCTTGGCCGTTATAAGTTGACACTCTCGTAATGCTCTTTCTTGGCCGTTATAAGTTGACACTCTCCTAATGCTCTTTCTTGGCCGCTATAAGCTGACCCTCGCCTAAGAGTCTTTCTTGGCCGTTATAAGTTAACTCTCTCCTTATAGTCTTTCTTATCCGTTATAAGCTGACACTCTCCTAATAGTCTTTCTTGGCCGTTATAAGCTGACACTCTCCTAATAAAATAAATTTTTAGAAAAAGATTGAATCAGTTTCTTTCTTGAAGTTAGACGGTTTTTATTTCTCTTCTATAAATTACTGTTTTAATTTACATGTCTAGTTGGTCGGTCGGTCAGTCGGCGCATCAGAAAATTATTATATAAAAAACATATATATAGATAAATACCATAGATACCGAAAGCGTTTCACCAGAGATATAAATAAATACACATCAGTAATTATTATATATTGTTGATGAACATATTACAAACTGAAAATTATAGTCAAAGTTATTTTTAAAGTCAATATAATTGAGATAGATAAATCACGAATTTTTCGAAACATTTTTTTTTTTTGGAAAACTGCTGTTTATCATTCATTTTAGTTAATTTATTACTTGTTATTCAATTTAATTTCCATGTTGAGAGCCCCCCAAACTAAAGTGCCCCGGGCCCCCAAACCTAAAGTGCCCCGGGCCCTCAAACCTAAAGTGCCCCGGGCCCCCAACCGAAAGTGCCCCGGGCCCCTCAAGGTTTAGAGATATCACCAACTCTTTGGTGTTGGTGGTATATCTAATACTAACACCAAAATTTCACCTTCACCAACATTGTGGTGTTGGTGGTATCTCCAATATTAACACCAACGATACACTTCCACCAACATAGTGGTGTTGGAGGTATCTCTAATACTAATATCAATATTACACGTCCACCAACATCGTTGGTGGTATCTCCACTACTAACACGAACATTGTGGTGATGGTGGTATCTCTACTACTAACACCAACATTGTGGTATTGGTGGTATCTCCTCTACTAACACCAACATTATACTACCAAAAGCATTGTGGTGTTGGTGGTATCTCCACTACTAACACCAACATTACACTTTCACCTACATTGTGGAGTAACTGGTATCTGAACTACTAACACCAACATTGTGGTGTTGGTGGTATCTGAACTACTAACACCAATATTATACTACCAAAAACATTGTGGTGTTGGTGGTATCTCCTCTTCTAACACCAATATTATACTACCAAAAACATTGTGGTGTTGGTGGTATCTCCACTACTAACACCAACATTACACTACCATTAACATTGTGGTGTTATTGGTATCTGAACTACTAACACCAACATTACACTACCACCAAAACTGTGGTGTTGGTGGTATCTCCTCTACTAACACCAATATTATACTACCAAAAACATTGTGGGGTTGGTGTTATCTCCACTACTAACACCAACATTACACTACCACCAACATTGTGGTGTTATTAGTATCTGAACTAGTAACACCAATATTACACTACCACCAACATTGTGGTGTTGGTGGTATCTCCACTACTAACACCAACACTACACTTCCACCAGCACTGTTGTGTTGGTGGTATCTCCACTACTAACACCAACATTACACTACCACCAACATTGTGGTGTTTGTGGTATCACCACTACTAACACCAACATTGCAGTACCACCAACATTGTTGTGTTGGTGGTATCTCCACTACTAACACCAGCATTACACTTCCACCAACACTGTGGTATTGGTGGTGTCGCCTTCATCAAGGATTCCCAATTCACTATATACATTCAAAGTTATATGGAAATTGTTGTCATATGAGCAACTGCTAATATTAGAATATTACAATGCGAAGCCCAAGATAAAATGTCAGTAAACGAGAAAAGTGTAGAAAGACCTGTTAAAAACAGCGAAAGGAAGAGGGAAGAGGACAGTGAGGAATTTCCCTTGAAAAACAGTAAAAGAAAGAGAGAAGAGGAAATTGAGGATCGTCCAATTGTCCCTTAAAAACAGTAAAAGAAATAGAAAGAGACAGAGAGTCCCTTAAAAGACGAGTGACGACTTAGTGAGATTGCTTAAAAAACAGTGAACACCTGAGTAAATAGGGAGAAGAACATGATAAAAACTGAAAAAGAAAAAATTGATTATAATACAAAATGAGGGTCATGAACGTGATAATGACGAATCGGAAAAGAGTGGGAGTTAAGAACTAGTTGAGCAAGAAGACAGCATGTTGCAAGAAATTGGCATAAAATATTGGGAAAAGGTCATCATATATCCTGAAAACCTGGTAAAATAATTGAATGAGTTTTGTTAGTTGTAAAATATAAGATTACTTCGACGCGAGAAAATTGAAGACTGGTTGAGTAGCGACAAGACACATGAGTTAGGAAGAGGTGTAGCTGGAAGATGTTGGCTGGTGGTTGACCACCAATAATAATTGGTAGTCAAGGAAATAACTCACCAGATATTTTATGGAAACTTTGTTACTGAGGTCGAGTTTCTGCATAAACTACGAGGTATTGCTGGTGTTTAGTAGTTAGTGGGAGTTAATGCAGAGGGTGGGTACCTAATTACTGAGTATGCTGGCATCACACTAGGCTAATACGCGGAAAAGTAATTAATTAAAATTTCAAGTATAATTGAAATTCTGACCAGCCTGGCCAAAACTCTCCAAGTTATCCATTCGAGAAACGTCTGTCACATGGACGTTCATTTACCAAATGTCTGTATTCTCGAAACGCCTGAAGGTCTACAGACTACTCTTATAGACTTTGGTTTCGCTCAGGAAATCAAGGAAACAACGTCTGTGGGTACATTGCAAAACACTATAAAGTCTTCGCTTCCAGAAATGTCACCGACAGTAAGGAATACGACTGTGACCAGTAAAAGTGAGGATGTTGTATTCTTAGCTCATATTTGTAAAAATCTCGTAAGTGACTATAGTTTAAAACTCCCAGGGGAACTGAATATGTGGTATGAGAATGCCTTAGAGGAAAGAATGGGCATTGGTGAGCTGGTAAATATTATGGAAAAGCTACAAGAGAAGGAGCCGTCCCCATCACCAGCAGTCCTTCACGGTGAAGGGAACCTGACTTACCAGCCCACCATCAACATCCCTTCATGCCTTAGATAAAACACACGTCAGAATTCCCCAAAGAAGGACAGTAAAAGGAAGAGAGAAGACGAGAATGTGGATACTATGGCGAAAAAGAGCAAAAGGCGAAGAGAAGATGACAGTGAGGATACAATGGCGAAAAAGAGCAAAAGGCGAAGAGAAGATGACAGTGAGGATACAATGGCGAAAAAGAGCAAAAGGCGAAGAGAAGATGACAGTGAGGATACAATGGCGAAAAAGAGCAAAAGGCGAAGAGAAGATGACAGTGAGGATACAATGGCGAAAAAGAGCAAAAGGCGAAGAGAAGATGACAGTGAGGATACAATGGCGAAAAAGAGCAAAAGGCGAAGAAAAGACGATAACAGTGAAGGGAACCAGAAAAAAAGAAAGAAATGAAACTTAAAGAGAACATGAGAATAAAACGATATTTACGTAAAAAATTTTGCGCTGTACAATCTTTATAGATTTGGCGCTTACAATAATAATAATACGTATAAAATGAAATGCTTTTGTTAGCATTCAAATATAAAATTTTAGTAGCCAAATCTCGAGGAATGGCTATAAAGTGACACGACACGACACTTATGTTATGGAGCCTAAGGAAAGTATTGGTAAGTGTACCACCAATAATAATTAGAATTTAAGGCTAATTATACGTTTTATAAAGAATTTTACGAAGTAATTTTTCTTCAGAATTTTTGTTCAGAAGTCGACGACGGTGGGACGGACCTCACGCACACGTCCACGACGGTGGGACGAACCTCACTCACAAGTCCACGACGGTGGGACGAACCTCACTCACAAGTCCACGACGGTGGGACGAACCTCACTCACAAGTCCACGACGGTGGGATGAACCTCACTCAAAAGTCCACGACGGTGGGACGAACCTCACTCACAAGTCCACGACGGTGGGAGGAACCTCACTCACAAGTCCACGACGGTGGGATGAACATAACTCACGTCCACTACGGTGGGTCGAACCTCATTCACAATTCCACGACGGTGGGATGAACCTCACTCACAAGTCCACGACGGTGGGATGAACCTCACTCACAAGTCCACGACGGTGGGTCGAACCTCATTCACAAGTCCACGACGGTGGGATGAACCTCACTCACAAGTCCACGACGGTGGGATGAACCTCACTCAAAAGTCCACGACGGTGGGATGAACCTCACTCAAAAGTCCACGACGGTGGGATGAACCTCACTCAAAAGTCCACGACGGTGGGATGAACCTCACTCAAAAGTCCACGACGGTGGGATGAACCTCACTCAAAAGTCCACGACGGTGGGATGAACCTCACTCAAAAGTCCACTATCAAAAGTTATGAAACTCAAAGAGAAGACAGACGTGAGGATCGCCCAAAGAAAAAGAATAAAAGAAATAGAGAATAAGACCAGAGTGGCGATGCTGGGACGAAAAACACCAAAAGATGAAAGGAAGATGAGTGAGAACAGAATAAATGTAGCGTGAGGATTATTATTATTATTATTAATTATTATTATTATTATTATTATTATTATTATTATTATTATTTCAATATATAGGAGAATTCCTTTTCCTGTTTTTGCTTCTGTTTACTGATGTACAACATGACGGATTTGCATTACAAGGCGTGTGAGGGAGGAGCATCCAACCTTTTCTCCAGCATGTGAGGGAGGAGCATCCAACTTTTCTCCAGCATGTAAGGGAGGAGCATCCAACCTTTTCTCCAGCATGTAAGGGAGGAGCATCCAATCTCGTCTCCAGCATGTAAGGGAGGAGCATCCAACCTTTTCTCCAGCATGTAAGGGAGGAGCATCCAACCTTTTCTCCAGCATGTAAGGGAGGAGCATCCAATCTCGTCTCCAGCATGTGAGGGAGGAGCATTCAACCTCTTCTTTGCTATTGCTTTTCTGCCACCTTTCTGGAGTGGGGCTATGCCTGTTATTTTTACCAGCTGTGGGACGACCCCTGTGTCGATGCTTACTCTCCATAGGATGTTAAAAGCACATGATAGGCGCTTCTTGCAGCTCTTGATGAACACGGAGTTCCACGAGTCTGGCCCTGGGGCAGAGTACATGGGCATGTTGTTTATCGCCTTTTCGAAGTCATTTGGCGTCAGGATAACATCAGATAGAAATAAATGGTATAAAATACCGACACAATGGCAATATAAACACAAATGCAGTATAATGTGATCCTTTATTGACTACGTTTCGCCCACACAGTGGGCTTTTTCAAGTCACAAACAGTTCTGTTTGTGACTTGAAAAAGCCCACTGTGTGGGCGAAACGTAGTCAATAAAGGATCACATTATACTGCATTTGTGTTTATATTGCCATAACATCAGATAGGCTTGTGTTTACCAAATTCTGTGTCTCATAAAAAAATCATTAAGATCTTCGACTCTCAGTCTATTTAGCGGCACGCTAAAAACCGAGTCGTATTGAGACTTGAGAAGCTCACTCATTTCCTTGCTGTCCTCTGTGTTAGGACCCATCTTGTTCAAGTAGGGACCCAATACTGGATGTTTGTTCTTGACTTTGATTTGGCATAAGAAATATTTTATGTTTCTTTCAATTTCATTTATGGTTTTTAGTTATTTATGGCTTTTAGTTCCTCCCGCATTTCTGGACTCCTGTAAGACTCCTTTAGCTTCAGTTCGATGTTTGCTATTTCTCTGACCAGTGTCTCCCTACGTATTGCAAACGGCCTCTTTTAGCTGCTCTGTTATTCTTTGCCTTCGCCTTTATTCTCTTCCCTTTCTTTAAAGGAAAAATGCCTTGAGCATACCTCGAGTGCCTCAGAGTTAATTTGTTCTAGGCATAGGTTTAGGTCCGTGTTGCTTAAGTTATCTTCCTAGTTTATATAATTTAGGACTTGGTTTACTTGATCCCACTTTATGTTTTTGTTATTGAAGTTAAATTTGGTGAAGGTTCATTCGTGACTGATCACGTATGCGCACCGCGCATACGTGTCTCAACTTCTATTATGTTGTCTGAGTATATTGTTTTTGGTATGGTAATATTTCGTATCAGATCATCATTGTTAGTGAAGATGAGGTCCAGTGTATTCTCCATTCTTGTTGGCTCTATTATTTGCTGGTTTAAGGTGAATTTGTTGCAGAGATTGAAAAGTTCGTGTGTGTTTGAGAGTTTTCGTCCGAGCTGCCTCCTGGGTTTATCTCTGCTGCAACATTATTTGCTATATTCCTCCGTTTTAGGTGCCTTGGGTTGAAATCCCCCAGAATCAAAATGTTGGGGGCAGGAGCTGGAAGATTTTCCAGTGATCAATTTTCAAAAGCTGTTCCTGGAATTGTTGGGAAGTTGCATCCGGAGGTTTGTACACTGCCAAAATTTCAACTACATCATTTGAAGCATTTAGTAGCTCCGAGAATATCATTGACTGTAACATAGAGACCAATCTCCCCATCCTATATGAACATAAGAACATAAGAACATAAGAAAGGAGGAACACTGCAGGAGGCATGTTGGCCCATACTAGGCAGGTCCTTTACAATTCATCCCACTAACAAAACATTTGCCCAACCCAATTTTTCAATGCCACCCAAGAAATAAGCTCTGATGGGAAAGTCCCACTCAAATCCAACCCCTCCCACTCATGTACTTATCCAACCTAAATTTGAAACTACCCAAAGTCCCAGCCTCAATAACCCAACTAGGTAGACTGTTCCACTCATCAACTACCCTATTTCCAAACCAATACTTTCCTATGTCCTTTCTAAATCTAAACTTATCTAATTTAAATCCGTTACTGCGGGTTCTCTCTTGGAGAGACATCCTCAAGACCTTATTAATATCCCCTTTATTAATACCTATCTTCCACTTATACACTTCGATCAGGTCTCCCCTCATTCTTCGTCTAACAAGTGAATGTAACTTAAGAGTCTTCAATCTTTCTTCATAAGGAAGATTTCTAATGCTATGTATTAATTTAGTCATCCTACGCTGAATGTTTTCTAACGAATTTATGTCCATTCTGTAATATGGAGACCAGAATTGAGCTGCATAATCTAGGTGAGGCCTTACTAATGATGTATAAAGCTGCAGTATGACCTCTGGACTTCTGTTGCTTACACTTCTTGATATAAATCCCAGTAATCTATTTGCCTTATTACGTACGCTTAGGCATTGCTGTCTTGGTTTAAGGTTGCTGCTCACCATAACCCCCAAGTCCTTTTCGCAATCTGTATGGCTAAGTTCTACATCATTTAACTTATAAGTACTAGGGTTATGGGCACTCCCAAGCTTCAGAACCTTGCATTTATCTACATTGAACTGCATCTGCCACTTTTCTGACCAAGAATAGAGTTTGTTTAAATCCTCCTGAAGTTCCATAACATCTACGTTTGAATCAATTATCCTACCTATCTTTGTGTCATCGGCGAATTTGCTCATATCACTAGTAATTCCCTCACCAAGATCATTGATATATATTATAAACAACAACGGGCCCAAGACTGATCCCTGTGGAACGCCACTTGTTACAGATCCCCACTCGGATTTAACCCCATTTATGGACACTCTGTTTCCTGTCAGTGAGCCATGACTCGATCCACGAGAGCACTTTTCCCCCAATGCCATGAGCTGCCACTTTCTTTAACAGTCTATGGTGCGGAACTCTATCAAAAGCCTTACTAAAATCTAAGTAAATAATATCAAATTCTTTATCGTGGTCAACAGCCTCAAAAGCTTTACTGAAGAAAGTTAATAAATTAGTTAGACAAGACAGGCCTCTTGTGAATCCATGCTGAGCATCATTAATCAAGCTATGCTTATCGAGATGGCTTCTTATAATCTCAGCTATAATTGACTCCAGTAATTTGCCTACAGTTGAGGTCAGGCTTATTGGGGGGTAACTTGACGGTAACGATTTGTCCCCTGTTTTAAAAATAGGAATTACATTAGCCATCTTCCACATATCAGACACTACACCTGTTTGAAGAGATAAATTAAAAATATTAGTTAATGGTTCACAGAGTTCCATTTTGCATTCCTTAAGAACCCTTGAAAAAAACCTCATCAGGACCCGGCGACTTATTTTGCTTCAGTCTGTCTATCTGCTTCACAACCATTTCACTAGTGACTGTGATGTTACATAATTTATCTTCTTCTAGCCCACTATAAAATTAATTACTGGAATATTGTTAGTGTTTTCTTGTGTAAAAACTGAGAGAAAATAATTATTAAAAATCGAGCACATTTCATTCTCTTTGTCGGTAAGATGCCCATAGTTATTTTTAAGGGGACCTATCTTATCTCTAACTTTTGTTCTATAGACCTGGAAAAAAACTTTTTGGGTTAGTTTTAGAATCCCTAGCAACTTTAATTTCATAGTCCCTTTTAGCTTTTCTTATCCCCTTTTTAATGTCCCTCTTAATGTAAATATACTGATTCATAAGATGACCCTCAACTCTTTTGATACGCCTATAAATTCCTTTCTTATGCCCTAGTAGATATTTGAGCCTATTATTCATCCATTTTGGGTCATTTCTATTTGATCTAATTTCTTTATATGGGATAAACGTTCTTTGAGCAGCATGTATAGTGTTCAGAAAACTGTCATATTGATAGCTCACTTCGTTACCCCAGTCAACAGATGATAAGTGTTCTCTAAGCCCATCGTAATCTGCTAAGCGAAAATCTGGGACTGTTACTGAGTTATCGCTACTATCGTACTTCCATTCAATGCTAAATGTAATTGATTTGTGGTCGCTAGCACCCAGTTCCTCTGAAATTTCTAAATAATTAACAAGGGATTCATTGTTTGCCATAACTAAGTCAAGCAGGTTATTTCCCCTTGTAGGTTCTGTCACAAACTGCTTCAAAAAACAATCCTGAAATACTTCTAAGAAGTCGTATGATTCTAAATTCCCAGTCAAGAAATTCCAGTCAATATGACTAAAGTTAAAGTCTCCTAGAATTACTACATTATCGTGCCTTGTGGCCTTAACAATTTCCTCCCATAGTAGTCTCTCTTGGTCCCTATCTAAGTTTGGGGGACGGTATATCACTCCTAAAATCAGTTTTTCATGCTCCTCTGAAAATTCTATCCAAACAGACTCTGTATGTGTTACTTCAGACTTAATACCCGTTTTTATGCAACAGTTCAAGCGATCTCGGACATACAATGCCACCCCACCCCCCTTCCCGATACTTCTATCTACTTGGAACAATTTAAAACCCTGAATATGACATTCCGCAGGCATGTCCCGACTTTTTTAATTAAACCACGTCTCAGTTAAGGCAAATACATCAATGTTACCTGCACTAGCAACTAATCTCAACTCGTCCATCTTATTCCTAGCACTACGGCAATTAGCATAATAAATATTGAAAGACTGTCCTTTCTCTTTACCCTTCCTGTTCATTTCTGTTTTTCTACTAAACCTATTACTGTCCTTATCACCCAAAGTCCCTGGCTTTTCAATATCTACCTCGTTCTGCTTATTACTAGTTCCCCTAGAACTCATAATATTACTACACTGGGACTTCACTGTTTTCCTGCCAAAACCCATACCACTATTCCTAGTTTAAAGTCCTAACTGCTCCCTCCACTGCAGTTGCCAGTGCTACCACCCCAGACCTAGATAAGTGAACCCCATCCCTGGCATACATGTCATTTCTGCCATAGAAGAGGTACCAGTTGTCAATGAATGTTACCGCATTTTCCTTACAGTATTTGTCCAGCCAGCAATTGACACCAATTGCCCTGGACAACCATTCATTTCCAACTCCTCTCCTTGGCAAAATACCACATATGACAGGGTTCCCACCCTTACTCCTAATTATTTCTATTGCTGACCTATACCTGCTAATCAGGTCTTCACTCCTACGTCTGCCAACATCGTTGCCTCCAGCACTGAGACAGATAATAGGATTGCTCCCATTATCTCTCATGATGTCATCCAGACGGCTAACAATATCCTCCATCCCAGCCCCAGGAAAGCAAACTCTCTGTCTCCTACTCCTGTCCTTCAAGCAGAACGACCTATCCATATACCTAACTTGGCTATCCCCAACAACAACAATATTCTTACCTTCCTTGGTGTCGTTCGTCGTGATGTTCCCAGTAGTCGCCTCACATTCGTCGGGTAGCACTGAGAATGTATTAGATGTTTCCACAACAGTTTCCACGGCAGTCTCTTTCTTCTTCATCGTTTCTACCTTTCCATTCGTCTTCTTGATCGTCGACTTCGTTCCCTGCTGTCCAGCCACTGACCAGTTTCCCTTCTTGACCTGAGGACTCAAAACAGGAGGACTACTACGAATCTTCTTGTTTTCCTCGGTCAGTCGCCGAATCTCCAACTTCGCCATCCTCAATTCTTCCTTAAGCTGTTGGTAAAGTTGCTCGATGGAGGGCATCTTGCTTCAATTCGTAGAGAGCGCGCAAACAGGTCTTCACAGAGCTAAGTACACGTCAACACTGTATAGGTTATAACCTGGGACCCATATTTCGTTGTCCAAGTGATCCTTTATGTGGGTCTCTGTGAAAGCCGCGAATATTGCATTTGACTCTGTAAGCAGTCCACGGATGAAAGGTATTTTGTTGTTCGTTGCTGGCTTTAGATCCTGTATATTTGCAAAGATGAACGTCGTCGTGTTCGTGGTACTGGTGGTATGGGGGACGACTTTTTTCCTGGCAATATCTGTTGTTTTAACATGATACATGTTTGTTTTGTACAAAGGAGTACAACAATTGGGTGGACATGCCAAAAGCCCCTTTATATGCAGAGGATTTCGGGCAAACTTAAGACTAACTTAGGATTAATAGGGCAATACATTGCCATAATTTGTGCATTTTGTCATTAGATGAGTTACAATGAATACAAGTAAATTGAATATTCTATTAGTTTGAGGTAAGTGGCTTTAATAAGTTAGGTAGAGAAGAATTACAGTTTTGATATAGTATATAAAGATACGGTATTACAACTGAGGCTGGGACTTTGGGTAGTTTCAAATTTAGGTTGGATAAGTACATGAGTGGGAGGGAAATAAATGGTATAAAATACCGACACAATGGAAATATGAACACATATGCAGTATAATGAGATCCTTTATTGACTACGTATCGCCCCACACATTGAGCTTTATCAAGTCACAAACAGATCTGTCTGTGACTTGATAACGTCCACTGTGTGGGCGAAACGTAGTCAATAAAGGATCACATTATACTGCATATGTGTTTATATTTCCATGAGTGGGAGGGGTTGGATTTGAGTGGGACTTGCACATCAGAGCTTATTTCTTGGGTGGCATTGAAAATTGGGTTGGTGGGATGAATTGTAAAGGACCTGCCTAGTATGGGCCAACAGGCCTCCTGCAGCGTTCCTCCTTTCTTATGTTCTTATGTTCTTATGTTCTTATGTTCTTATGTTCTTATGTTCTTAATGAAGTTGAAGCAATTTTAAGATTGAGGAAGTGATTATATAGTTGAGCAATCATCAAGCACAATTTACAATAATTAAATATTACAATTTAGCACAATTTACAATAATTATTACAATTTAGCACAATTTACAATAATTAAATTGAAACAATTTTAAGTTTGAAGTAAATGATAAAATATTCATAAATTATTTATGAGTTTTTTAAGTAATTGGTAAGTATTAAGTGTTCGTCTGGTTGATTTTGGGTGATGAGGTGATTTCTAAGTAGAACCTGAAATTTATTTGCAGACAGGGACCCTATAGTGTGTTCTGGCAATGAATTCCAGACGTTCGAAATATCAATCTCAATCTTAAAATAATGAATCCTAACTAGTCATAAGTTGGCGCCTGTGATACTCCAATACTGAAACTATGTATTGTGCCAAAACAAAAGCATTCACATTGCTAAACTCACAAACTAGTATTTAGTCACTCAGCCATAATACCAACTTACCTCATAATTTTTAATATTTTAAATTTAAGATTTAATCTAAGTCTGCCCGAAATGCCTAGCCATGCTAGGTGTTCTAGTGGTACACTCTGTAATTATTATTTTACTACATGTAAACCACACAATAACCAAATTCTGTAAACTCAGCATTGTAATCCTTATAGAGAATAAACTTTGAATTTGAATTTGAATTTATGTGCATAGCATTTCTGCACAGTGAAAGATGAACTCAATGGATATCGAAGAGTGATTTGTGCGTTATGTGTTCTGTTGTAATCATGGAGGAGTTTTGCATATTAAACAAGTTAAGGCTCTTAAATAACCCGCAAACGGTCCAAACGTATATATACGTTTGGACTACGACAACTACTACTACAACTAACCCATCTCTTTGGGAAGGACCTACTTCCACTGGGGAATCCCGCCTACCAGTGAATTTGCCCTCGTCTGCTTCACCTGACGTTACTATATAAGCGCCAGGATTCTTTCTTCTGCTTCAGAATCTCCACGACTATGGTGCTGTTCGCATCTACTCCTAGGTTGAGGGACTGATTACCTCATCTTCTGTACATAGTTCTACTGTCTTCAAGTTATGTCCTAGAATTTGTATTGATAAAGCCACTGGATGGCGAAACGTCTACAATAAAGATACCCAGATGTTGCACATGTGTCTTACTCTCATCTTGTCGGTATTATATACCATTCGTACACATACAGAGTCTGTTTGGATAGAATTTTCAGACGGGCATGAAAAACTGATTTTAGGAGTGATATACCGTCCCCCAAACTTAGATAGGGACCAAGGGAGACTACTGTGGGAGGAAATTGTTAAGGCCACAAGGCACGATAATGTAGTAATTCTAGGAGACTTTAACTTTAGTCATATTGATTGGAATTTCTTGACTGGGAATTTAGAATCATACGACTTCTTAGAAGTAGTTCAGGATTGTTTTTTGAAGCAGTTTGTGACAGAACCTACAAGGGGAAATAACCTGCTTGACTTAGTTATGGCAAACAATGAATCCCTTGTTAATAATTTAGAAATTTCAGAGGAACTGGGTGCTAGCGACCACAAATCAATTACATTTAGCATTGAATGGAAGTACGATAGTAGCGATAACTCAGTAACAGTCCCAGATTTTCGCTTAGCAGATTACGATGGGCTTAGAGAACACTTATCATCTGTTGACTGGGGTAACGAAGTGAGCTATCAATATGACAGTTTTCTGAACACTATACATGCTGCTCAAAGAACGTTTATCCCATATAAAGAAATTAGATCAAATAGAAATGACCCAAAATGGATGAATAATAGGCTGAAATATCTACTAGGGCATAAGAAAGGAATTTATAGGCGTATCAAAAGAGGTGAGGGTCATCTTTTGAATCAGTATATTGACATTAAGAGGGACATTAAAAAGGGGATAAGAAAAGCTAAAAGGGACTATGAAATTAAAGTTGCTAGGGATTCTAAAACTAACCCAAAAAGTTTTTTCCAGGTCTATAGAACAAAAGTTAGAGATAAGATAGGTCCCCTTAAAATAACTATGGGCACCTTACTGACAAAGAGAATGAAATGTGCTCGATTTTTAATAATTATTTTCTCTCAGTTTTTACACAGGAAGACACTAACAATATTCCAGTAATTAATTTTTATAGTGGGCTAGAAGAAGATAAATTATGTAACATCACAGTCACTAGTGAGATGATTGTGAAGCAGATAGGCTGAAGCAAAATAAGTCGCCGGGTCCTGAACATTAAAGTGGTATAAAATACCGACAGGTTGTTAGGTAAGACACATATGCAACAGTTAGGTATCTATATTTCGAAACGTTTCGCCTACACAGTAGGCTTCTTCAGTCGATTACAGAAAAGTTGATAGAAGCAGAAGTCTATGAAACAATGCTCTTCTCCAGACTGAGGGACTGACCACCTCAAAACTTTAAGGGTGATGGACTGATTACATCGTCTTCAAGTCTCTTCTGCTTCTATCAACTTTTCTATACTGGCATTGAAAATTGGGTTGGGCAAATGTCTTGTTAGTGGGATGAATAGTAAAGGACTTGCCTAGTATGGGCCAACAGGCCTCCTGCAGTGTTCCTCCTTTCTTATGTTCTTATGTTCTTATTTACACTGTTAGAATAGCTGGGTTTGGGTGAGAGAAGACATAAGCAGGGTCATCTGCAAATAAAATTGGTTTAACGATCAGGTCTGGTGTAGTCCTAGCCACTAGGTCTGGTAGGGTCCCAGACTTGTCCTCCTTGACCTCAGTCAACTAAAGCTGAAATATCCTCATAGAAAACGGGGCTGAAAGCCTCCTTCAACAGCGGTAACTACACTAAAATTGAGTTACTATTCATTTCTGTCGGACCCTTCCAGGGAAACGCCTTGATGCTACTCAAATGCTCTTGATTTTAAGACTAAGAGCCATCTTCCCCTTCCTCAGATGAAACGTTATTAATTCCCATACCAGAAGACTCCAGAAGGACTATAAGACCCTTAGACATCTAGCGTTTCTCCATGAATAAGGAATAAAATTAATATAAATAATAATAATAATAATAATAATAATAATAATAATAATAATAAACGGTCAGCAGCGTCATCAGTGCTCAGTAAAAACCCCTCTAGCACAGGACTACCTAATGAATGCTCAATACAACCCCTTAGCACAGGACTACCTAATCAATGCGCAGTACAACCCCCTAGCACAGGACTACCTCATCAATGCTCAATACAACTCCTAGAACATGACTACCTAATCGGTGCTCAGTACAACTCCCCTAGCACAGAACTACCTTATCAATGCTCAGTACAACTTCCCAAGCACTACCTCATCAATGCCCAATACGGCCCCTTAACACAGGATTACTTCATCAATGCTCAATACAACCCCTAGCACAGGCCTACCTAATCAATGCTCGGTACAACCCCTATCACGGGACTACCTCATCAATGCTCAATACAACAGCCTAGCACAGGATTACCTCATCAATGCTCAATAAAACCCCTAGCGCAGGACTATATTATCAATGCTCAGTACATCCCACCTAGCACTGGACTTCAATCCTCAATACAACCCCTAGCACAAGACAACCTTATCATTGTTCATTACAACTCCTAGCACATGACTACCTCATCAATGCTCAATACAAGCCCCCTGGCACAGGACTACCTCATCAATGCTCAATACAAGCCCCCTGGCACAGGACTACCTCATCAATGCTCAATACAACCCATAGCACAGGACTACCCCATAAATGCTCAGTACACCCCCCAGCACAGGAATACCTCATCAATGCTCAGTACAATCCTCAGCACAGGACTACCTTATCAATGCTCAATACAACTCCTAGCACAAGACTACATCAATGCTCAATACAACTCCTAGCACAGGACTACCTCATCAATGCTCGATACAACCACTAACACAAGACTGCCTCATCAATGCTCAATACAACCTCTAGCACAGATCTATCTTATTAATGCTCAGTACATCCAACCTAGTGCATGACTGCCTCATCAATGCTCAGTACAATCCTCAGCACAGGGCTACCTCATCAATGCTCAATACAATCCCTAGCACAGGATTACCTTATCAGTGCTCAGTACAACCTCTAGCCAAGGTATTGGTCCAGTGTGGTGAGAATGGTATAGCACTGCGTACCTTGTTCCAAGGTTCGTAGGTTCGAGTCTCCTTCAGCCAGAGATCAGTGTTTGTGTATATTTCGCCTGCTCTTGCGAATTCCTTGTGTATATATATATACACACACACACACACATTATATATATATATATATATATATATATATATATATATATATATATATATATATATATATATGTCGTGCCGAATAGGAAGAACTTGCGATCTTGGCTTAAATAGCAACGCTCATCTTGCCATATAGGACAAGTGAAAATTTGTGTATGCAATAATTTCGCCAAAATCATTCTGAACCTAACGAAAAAAAATATATTTCACTGTGTTTGTTTAGTATTAAATTATTGTAAACAAATCTAAAATATATTTAGTTGGGTTAAGCTAAAATAAATTGTTCTTGTTATAATAAGGTTAGGTAAGTTTTCTAAGATTCTTTTGGTGCAAAATTATAAATTTTTACATCAACATTAATGAAAAAAATATATCGTTAAACGTATAAGAGATAATTTCAGAAAGGACTTAATTTTAAATGAGTTCTTGCTAATTGACCAGTTTTACATATTCGGCACGACATATATATATATATATATATATATATATATATATATATATATATATATATATATATATATATATATATATATATATATATATGAATTGTTGAAGCTGTATGGGACATTCAATGCAGGAAGCAGTAAAGGCTCGATCCTCCGTCTGCTGACGTCCTGTGATGCTGGCTCTTCACATTACCACTTTATTATTTTCTTGAGACAAAACAAGCTAGAGAAGGGTAGAACAAAAACAAAAGCAAAAAAAAAAAGTATATAATGAAGTATGGGAAAAGAATAATGAGAGGAAGAATAATGCAGTAAGAATAGATAGGAAGAACTCACCTTAGAGGTGCTGGTGATTAAGGTGGCGCTCCCTTCATGTTGTCTTCAGAATCACAGGTCCAGTAATCCAGTTTTCGTTGATCACTTCACAGCCCTCCACTTTATGGGGCGCTGTATAGCCCTTGTGGCTTAGCGCTTCTTTTTTGATTATAATAATAATAATCCACTTTATGCTCTATATGACCACTTGGTACAAAAATATTTCATATCAATTGTGTGCTAAAAAAATTCAAATCCCATTGTCTCGCATTGTCAAACTTAGTTAACTATCCACTTTTCGTGCAAGACTACGCGTCGAAAGACCTTCCCTGTCTGCACATCACATGTGCTGGTCTGCACATCACATGTGCTGGTCTGCACATCACATGTGCTGGCCTGCACATCACATGTGCTGGCCTGCACATCACATGTTCTGGTCTGCACATCACCACATATGCTGATCAAGAACTTCCAGGTTTATTTTTCACAGGATCTTTGTGTGGTCCAAGCTACTTGTTGTCAGGACATTCCTTAATAGAGCTGGGACTCAACCCCTGCAACCTCAAATAGGTGATTACAGAGCTCATTTTATTTACACACGTCAGATATAAAAAGTAACTGTGAGAGGTTATCAGTGTTGATGACCCCGGAGTACATGGGGGTCTTACAAACGTTATCCATGCCAGTGACTTTAGATTAGGTGTGACCTGAAGTTATCCATTTCAAGCTCTTAATTAACAAATACAGTCAGATGTTATCCACAACAACAATCTTGCAGTGTGACCTGAGGTCAGTCATGCTGACTTATCAGCAGGTGAGGTCAGACGTCATCCAGGAGAAAGATCCTGGAGAAGGTGGGACTTGATGTCATCTACGACTAGCAGTAAGCAGGCCGGGTCAGACATCATCCATGTCGATTATTTCTGAGCATGAGGGGTCACAGGGAAGGCCCTCACAGCAGTCAATTTGTGTAAGTCGGTAGAGACCCAGGAAGGCAGCGAACATGAGAGCCAGCACCCACACTACCATAGTTCACCCTTCTCTGGAGAGCACTGAGACGGAGTAGTACAGCTGGAGGAGCAGCAGCTGGACGAGCAGCAGCTGGAAGAGCAGCAGCTGGATGAGGAAGAACGGAAGAAGAACTAAAAGAAGAGAAAGTGTAGGAAAAGAGAGGAAGTCGAGAAGAAGAAGAAGAAGACAGAGGAAGAAAATGCCCCTTAGCTGATACTGAGAGAGCGAGTGCACCAGCCATCAATAACACTGTCTTCACATGCTTATCTTTACTGAAATTAGAAGTAAATGCTTAAATATATATACGATGGTACACTGAGTTGTGCATTATTACCTTCTCTCTCTCTCTCTCTCTCTCTCTCACTCTCTCTCTCTCTCTCTCTCTCTCACTCTCTCACTCTCTCTCTCTCTCTCTCTCTCTCTCTCTCTCTCTCTCTCTCTCTCTCTCTCTCTCTCACTCTCTCTCTCTCTCTCTCTCTCTCTCTCTCACTCTCACTCTCTCACTCTCTCTCTCTCTCTCTCTCTCTCTCTCTCTCTCTATCCCCTACATACTTAAAGGCTGACGACTGTTTCTCCCCTCACCCAGGCTGTTTCTCCCCTCACCCACGCTGTTTCTCCCTTCACCCACACTGTTTCTCCCATCACCCCACACTGTTTCTCCCATCACCCACACTGTTTCTCCCATCACCCCACACTGTTTCTCCCATCACCCCACACTGTTTCTCCCATCACCCACACTGTTTCTCCCATCACCCCACACTGTTTCTCCCATCACCCCACACTGCTTCTCCGATCACCCCACACTGTTTCTCCCATCACCCCGCACTGTTTCTCCCATCACCCCACACTGCCTTTTCCCATCACCCTGCACTGTTTCTCCCATCACCCCACACTGTTTCTCCCATCACCCCACACTGTTTCTCCCATCACCCCGCACTGTTTCTCCCATCACCCACACTGTTTCTCCCATCACCCCACACTGTTTCTCCCATCACTCCGCACTGTTTCTATCATCACCCCACACTGTTTCTCCCCTCACCCACACTATTTCTCCCATCACCCCACACTGTTTCTCCCATCACCCCACACTGTTTCTCCCATCACCCCGCACTGTTTCTCCCATCACCCCACACTGTTTCTTCCATCACCCCACACTGTTTCTCCCATCACTCCGCACTGTTTCTCCCATCACCCCACACTGTTTCTCCCATCACCCCACACTGTTTCTCCCATCACCCCGCACTGTTTCTCCCATCACTCTGCACTGCTTCTCCCCTCACCCACGCTGTTTCTCCCCTCACCCACACTGTTTCTCCCATCACCCCACACTGTTTCTCCCATCACCCCACACTGTTTCTCCCATCACCCCACACTGTTTCTCCCATCACCCCACACTGTTTCTCCAATCACCCCACACTATTTCTCCCATCACCCCGCACTGTTTCTCCCCTCACCCACACTGTTTCTCCCATCACCCCACACTGTTTCTCCCATCACCCCACACTGTTTCTCCCATCACCCCACACTGTTTCTCCCATCACCCCACACTGTTTCTCCCATCACCCCACACTGTTTCTCCAATCACCCCACACTATTTCTCCCATCACCCCACACTGTTTCTCCAATCACCCCACACTATTTCTCCCATCACCCCGCACTGTTTCTTCCATCACCCCACACTGTTTCTCCCATCACCCCACACTGTTTCTCCCATCACCCCACACTGTTTCTCCCATCACCCCACACTGCTTCTCTCATCACCCCGCACTGTTTCTCCCATCACTCCGCACTGTTTCTCCCCTCACCCACGTTGTTTCTCCCCTCACCCACACTGTTTCTCCCATCACCCCACACTGTTTCTCCCATCACCCCACACTGTTTCTCCAATCACCCCACACTATTTCTCCCATCACCCCACACTGTTTCTCCCATCACCCCACACTGTTTCTCCCATCACCCCACACTGTTTCTCCAATCACCCCACACTATTTCTCCCATCACCCCGCACTATTTCTCCCCTCACCCACACTGTTTCTCCCCTCACCCCACACTGTTTCTCTCATCACCCCGCACTGTTTCTCCCATCACCCCACACTGTTTCTCCCATCACCCCACACTGTTTCTCCCATCACCCACACTGTTTCTACCATAACATTTCCATCTACCAAATTTACATTTCTCCATCTCCATTCCTTTCATTTAAATTTCCCACTTAAATTTCCCAATTTCCATCCCCCCCACATAAGCTTTCTCCACTTACCACATTTCTGTTTTCCCAACTTAAATTTCTCTATTTTCTTTTAGCTCATTTCCAGTATTTCTATTTACCTATCTATACTTTCCATTTCCGTCAAATGGCATATTTATACTTTTGATAATTTAGAGAGGACTGAGCAGAATAAGATGAAGTAACAGTGTGACTGTTGCTACAGTGGAACAGTAACAGTGTGACTGTTGCTACAATGGAACAGTAACATTGTGACTGGGTATATAAACAATGGGTGGAATGAAGAAAAGGTAAGGGGTCGTCCCAGGAAAGATTAAAGGAAGGTTTCAAGTGCTATGAGCTTGAGCATCTAGCAAGGTTGTGTGTGTGTGTGTGTTCAATCGGAGTGAGCGGAGACAAGTGTTTTTATGAATTAACGTGATGTTGGAGTGTAAGAAAGATAACATTTATGAAGGGATTCAGGGAAATAGGTTAAATATGATCACAAGCGTTCCCTGTGATCATACTTCCTTGGACCTTCTCCTCAATTCTGCAACATTGCAAGCTCCTGATGCTGATTGCAACACGAAAGGCCAAGAGCTATCATTCAACTCTCACCGTGGTTGTTTTGAGCGCACATACACACACACACACACACAGAGATCAGTCGAAGAACCAGGAACGAGTATGCACAGATAAGGAGGGAGGCCCAGCAACAGTACGAAAACGACATAGCATCGAAAGTCAAGTCTGACCCGAAACTGTTGTATAGCCACATCAGGAAGAAGACAACAGTCAAAGACCAGGTGATCAGGCTGAGGAAAGAAGGTGGGGAACTCACAAGAAACGATCAAGAGGTATGTGAGGAGCTCAACATGAGATTTAGGGAAGTATTGACAGTGGAGACAGGAAGGACTCTTGGAAGACAGGACAGAGTGGAACACCAACAGGGAATACACTAACAAATGCTGGATGACATACACACAACTGTGGAGGAGGTGAAGAAGCTGCTAAGTGACCTTGATACCTCAAAGGCAATGGGACCGGACATCTCCCCGTGGGTCCTTAGAGAGGGAGCAGAAATGCTGTGTCCCATTAACCACAATCTTCAACACATCCCTTGAAACCGGGCAACTACCCGACGTATGGAAGACGGCAAATGTAGTTCCCACTTTTAAAAAAGGAGACAGAAAAGAGGCACTAAACTACAGACCAGTGTCTCTGACGTGTATAGTATGCAAAATCATGGAGATGATTATCAGGAGGAGAGTGGTGGAGCACCTGGAATGGAACAAGATTATAAACGGCAACCAGCATGGATTCACGGAAGGCAAATTCTGTGTCACAAACCTTCTGGAGTTTTATGACAAAGTTACAGAAGACACGAGAGAGAGAGAGAGGGGTGGGTTGATTGGATTAGTGCAGAAACTAGAGGATCAGGCGCATATAAAGGGAAGGGCACTGCAATGGATCAGAGAATACCTGACAGGGAGGCAACAATGAGTCATGGTACGTGAAGAGGTATCACAGTGGGCATCTGTGATGAGCGGGGTCCCACAAGGGTCGATCTTAGGACCAGTGCTGTTTTTGGTATATGTGAATGACATGATGGAAAGGATAGACACAGAGGTGTCCCTGTTCGCATATGATGTGAAGTTAATGAGGAGAATTAAATCAGATGAGGATAAGGCAGGACTTCAAAGAGACGAGGACAGGCTGGGCACGTGGTCCAGCAACTGGCTTCTCGAATTCAACCCCGCCAAATGCAAAGTCATGAAGATCGGCGAAGGGCAAAGAAGACCGCAGACAGAGTATAATAAGGTCAGGTCAATTTTCTAAGGTTCTTTTGGTACAAAATCATTAATTTTTACATTAACATAAATGAAAAAACTATATCCTTAAACGTATAAGAGAAAATTTTAGAAAGGACTAATTTTAAATGAGTTCTTCCTAACTGACCAATTTTACCTATTCGGCATTACATATATATATATATATATATATATACATATATATATATATATATATATATATATATATATATATATATATATATATATATTAGTGTGTGGGAAGATTTTTTTGGAGGAGAGGGAGAAGGGAAGGGATGCTGCTGTCTTTGTGTCAGACAGTCTCCTTCCGTCAGCACGTCAGTCACAAAAGTCCATGGGGAAATTATCTAAATTTTCAACAACTTTATACAGAGAAAAGTGTTTGTGTGACATGTGTGGCCTCTCAGAGTTGTTGCTGACGTCTCCTGTCTTGCTGACCATGTTTATGCTGACAACTCCTGTGCTGACAACTCTTGTGCTGACAACTCCTGCGCTGACAACTCCTGTGCTGACGACTCCTGTGCTGGAAAAACCTGTGCTGACAACTCTTGTGCTGACAACCTTTGTGCTGACAACCCCTGTGCTGACAACCCCTGTGCTGACAACCCCTGTGCTGACAACCCCTGTGCTGACAACTCCTGTGCTGACAACTCCTGTGCTGACAACCCCTGTGCTGACAACCCCTGTGCTGACAACCCCTGTGCTGACAACGCCTGTGCTGACAACTCCTGTGCTGACAACCCCTGTGCTGACAACTCCTGTGCTGACAACCCCTGTGCTGACAACCCCTTTGCTGACAACCCATGTGCTGACAACCCCTGTGCTGATAGCCCCTGTGCTGACAACCCCTGTGCTGACAACTCCTGTGCTCAAGACTCCTGCGCTGACAACCCCTGTGCTGACAACTCCTGCGCTGACAACCCCTGTTCTGACAACTCCTGTGCTGACAACTCCTGTGCTGACAACTCCTGTGCTGAAAACTCCTGTGCTGATAACCCCTGTGCTGACAACCCCTGTGCTGACAACTATTGTGTTGACAACTATTATGCTGACAACTCCTGTGCTGACGACTCCTGTGCTGACAACTCCTGTGCTGACAACTCCTGTGCTGACAACTCCTGTGCTGACAACCCCTGTGCTGACAACCCCTGTGCTGACAACCCCTGTGTTGACAACTCCTGTGCTGACAACTCCTGTGCTGACAACCCCTGTGCTGACAACCCCTGTGCTGACAACCCCTGTGCTGACAACCCCTGTGCTGACAACTCCTGTGCTGACAACTCCTGTGCTGACAACGCCTGTGCTGACAACCCCTGTGCTGACAATCCATGTGCTGACAACCCCTGTGCTGACAACCCCTGTGCTGATAACCCCTGTGCTGACAACCCCTTTGCTGACAACCCCTGTGCTGACAACCCCTGTGCTGACAACCCCTGTGCTGACAACCCCTGTGCTGACAACTCCTGTGCTGACAACTCCTGTGCTGACAACTCCTGTGCTGACAACCCCTGTGCTGACAACGCTTGTGCTGACAACCCCTGTGCTGACAA